>NC_056682.1:91482683-91735183 GCF_018350215.1 Panthera leo | reverse complement strand
CTAAGTACCTTTCAATGTATTTTTGAAGTGATTTCTATTTTATCATAGACATTCAGTACATCATTTTATTCCATAGGTTTATCTTATTTTTATACTGGAATAAAATAATTTTGCATTGTTGTAATAACAAGTGTATTACAAAAAGCTGTAATATCTTTCAAAGTTATTTCATTATTAAAGTACTTAGGGCATCTTAAACTATTTGCATTTCATATTGATATTATATAGCTTGAACAACAAGCTCCATTGTTTTCAACCTCATGTTCTACAAATAATTCTGTGAATGTCTTTGATCAAAAACACTATAGTTGTAGAAAAGCAAAGTACTTCTCTCCTAGTATCGCCTCCAAACAATTCAGGGTTTCCTGATAGATTAGTTGTTCCAAAATTTATAAGATAAAATTCAATGAAAAATGATCTTTGAAAATTTCTATTATTATACAGCCCTTAGAATATTGTTGACTATCTGGAAATCATGCATGTTTTCATAATAGTGGTAATAAGTGAGATTACTATATTGTTTGTTATTGCTACATGATTTGTAAAGTATTAAGGATCATTGCCTCATTTAATTTAAATAATGAGCATATGAGGTATTTTCCCTAATTATGTAGTTAAGAAAACAAGTTTAGACTGATTACATGACTGTGGTAGCATCATAAAAATAGAAGGGGTTGAGTCATGACTCAGACCCGAGAAATTTCTAGTTCAATCACCCCCCCTTTTTTTTTTTGAGAGAGAGAGATAGACAGACAGACAGAGAGTTAGTTTAGGGGAGGGGCAGAGAGAGAGAGAGAGAGAGAGGAAGAGAGAGAGAATCCCAAGCAAGCTGTGCCTTGACAAGAACTTCGGGCTGAAACTCAAGAACCCCTGAGATTATGCCCTGAGCTGAAATCAAGAGTCGGAGGCTTAACCAACTGAGCCACCCTGGTGCACCCCCCTTGTTAATGACCGAATCCTTCCAAGATATTTGCTTAAAAAAAGCACTTTTTTAAATTCACAATACTATTGTTTTTTACTCTTAGTGGACAATTGGTTGTATTTCATTTTTCAAAAAATAAAGAAGAGTGATGTTAAGAAAGGGATTGTACATTCACACAGTGCTTGCATCATGCTATATCATTTAATGCTTCTAACAACCCCTGAGGTGAGACAATATCCTCTCCCTCTCTCTCTCTCTCTCTCCCTCTTAAGATTTTATTTTTTTTAAATAATATCTGCACCTCACATGGGGTTGGAACTTACAACCCCGAGATCAAAAGTCACATCCTCTACCAAGTGAGCCAATTAAACGCTGAGATGAGGCAATATCTCCTCTGAATAAATAAAACTTCCTTCAAGTGAGGTAGTTTGTTTCAAGTCATAGTATTGCAAAATAAAAAGAAGCAAGGACTTGAATCCAAGCCTTAACAACCAAACTGATGTGTGCTTCCCTTACAGCACCGCTCTGCATATCAAGCTTTACCACAAGGCTCTTTCCTTTGAGCTCCACAGTAATTATTTATTTTCCCATGAGTCTCAGGATTTATCTCAAAATCTATAGCCTAGTATGAAGCTAGTTAAGGTGACTGTATTTTGCTTTTTATAGTATGTTCGTAGATCATCAGGTCACTTAAGTTGTATTGATTTAATACATTTATTGAAAGATTTCAAATTCCTAGTCCATGGATAGCTCTTACTAAGTCAATAGCTGGCTTTCCTAAAAGAAGCATATGTCTAAATTCCTGACTGCATTAGATCTGTATGGGAGAATCTTCAAATTCTTGAATTAATCTAGGGTACACATTCTCTTACATCATTATTTTAAAAGTGTTTTAAATATGGGGCACCTGGGTGACTCAGTCAGTTGAGCGTCCGACTTTCAGCTCAGGTCATGATCTCATAGCCCATGGGTTCGAGCCCCGCGTCGGGCTCTGTGTGACAGCTCAAAGCCTGGAGCCTGTTTCAGATTCTGTGTCTCCCTCTCTCTGCCCCTTCCCCACTCATGCTCTGTCTCTCTCTGTCTCTCAAAAATGAATAAACATTAAAAAAAATAAAAAAATGAAAGTGTTTTAAATAATCAAGACATTAAATGATTTAAATCGTTACCATTTCCTTTCTCTAATTGTCTTTTTTTTTTTTAAACTGGAAGAACTCAATCTGTTTCAGGTACTCAAAGTATAACTTCTAAGTAGCATGCTCCTTTAAGAGAAAGTACAGATTTTATAAAGCATTCAGTTGTATGATGGCACAAATAGGAAATGTCTGATCAAAATTAATTCAGTTGCATAACAGCCAATTTGTAACCAGGACAATAAATAACTGCTGACACTAAGTTTGGATGGGACATAATTTATCAGATAAAAACTAGAGGTCATGATGCATGTAAGACAGCTATTTGCAGCACTGAATTTGGTTGCAAAATGATTTAACTAGGACTTTTGAAGCAATTAATTCATTAAAGCCTGCCATTTTTCAGCTGAAACAAGACATTTTTCTTCCCTTCAAATAAGAAGCAGGCTATGTCGAACCTATTAGGTTCTCCAAGTATTTTACAGATCCATAGTTTAAAATTTTAGTGAGACAGATACAAACTAATCATGTCAAACACATTCTTACGAAGGTCTTTTAAAACTTAAATAGGCACAAATACATAAGATGGGCAAATATGCCTATAGGTATTTGGGGCTAACAAAGAAAATCTTGATAATCTGAAGGCCTAGGCAAATGCGTCCTTCTGGATGGCTCCATTTTGGAAAAGTGAAGGGCTAACATAAAATACAACATATCTTTATTTAAATTTAATGTAGGCATATTTCTTCAGCATATAATATTTGCTATATGAATCATTTCTTAATGACTAATGTCTACAGTGTTATTATAAGTTACTGTATTTCCTAAGAGGTCCAGTCGCAGATATAGACTGTATATGTAGTTCTCAAACACTATGGCATTATTTTAGTATCTTTTAAAAATTGAGTTTTAAAATCTACTAATTGCAACCAGATTTCCTGTCACATGCTTTCCCCTATAAAATTAAGTAATAATAGCAATAATAAAAAAAAATCAATTAAATATACAAGAGGTGATTCCTTATATGATATTCACTTTGAATTATAAAAATAAATTACTTAGAGAAATTACCATCGGATCAATTATTTCTAAACTCTTGTCGTTCAAGAGATATTTTCATCTTACTATAGATATCAAAAAGTACTTAGTGATTTAGTTATTGATCTAAGTGGTGGGGTACAACTGTGAATTACACAGGCCAGCACTCTCTTGTTATGGAACTTTTAACTGGAAACAGAAATATACAGATTACATACAAGGATAAACTAAACATTTGCATATTAGTTGTAAACGCTGTGAAGGGAATAAAGAGAAAAACATGGTAGTGACCCATGTAGTTAGGAAAGCGGAGTTGCTTTTCCATGAGTGATCAAGTCTGATGTATCTGAGGAGGTAATAACCGAAGTGAAATTCAAGAGATGAATTTAGACAACTCTCACAAAAACGCGAGAAAATAATTCACATGAAGAAAGGAGTAATTCCAAAGATTCAGAAGAGAGAAAGAATTTGTGGGATTTGAAGGAAATAAAGGAGGCCAGTGTGGCCAAAGAAAAATATAGCAGGGGATGAGTGATGGAAATGGAACTAGAATGGTGAAGCCCAATCGGTTAGGGCCTTGCGGGTCACAATGTCCTCCTTTTGCACTGATTTCTTTTTTATTTTGTTTCTTAAGTTTATTTACTGAGAGAGAGACAGAGGCAGAGTGAAGGAGAGCGAGAGCCCCAAGGAGGCTTGAGGCTTGAGCCCCAAGGAGGCTGTCAGTGTGTAAGGAACCTAATGTGGGGCTTAAACTCACTAACTGTAAGATCATGACCTGAGCTGAAATCCAGAGTCCGATGCTTAACTGACTGAGCCACCTGAGCGCCCCTGCACTGATTTCTTTTTCAGGTTAACGGTGAAAAAGAACGTGAATGCCAAGATGCCTTCATGTTGGGGAGAACTGATGCCAGAAACTATAAAAAAAATCTCATGTCAGGATATAAAGGTCACACTGTACACACACACTACCAGAAGACAACTGATCCAAGCTCTAATTAATACATGACCCTAAACATAATAAGATGCTATATAATTTGCATCGCAATAAGATGCAACAAATTTATTTTTAATATCATAACCTGATAAAATAACTGCATAAGGATTATACGATGTGTCGTCAGAAGATTGTTCAAACAGTAAAATGCCAAGTTCTTTTTAAATTTTTTTTAATGTTTATTTATTTTTGAGAGAGAGAGAGAGAGAGTGTGAGCAGGGGAGTGGCAGAATCTGAAGCAGGCTTCAGGGTCTGAGCTGTCAGCACAGAGCCCGACGCAGGGCTTGAACTCAGGAACTGTGAGATCATGACCTGAGCTGAAATCAGACGCTGAATTGACTGAGACACTCAGCCTTAAATGCCAACTTCTGAATAGATTATGGGGTGGCATTTTGAACAAGGTACATTTTGTTGAGGACGGGAAGTTGGAAAACTGTACATTTTTGTGGTGAATAACTATTGGAATTCCATGAGCTTGTACCAATCAGTTAACAAGGCTTAGGACAAAAACATCCAGAATAGGGACACAGGGTGAAAGTGCCCCCAGCATAGAATAAAAGCACAGGAGCGGAAAGCCACTTCCACAGGACAAAAGCATCCAGAATAGGTAAACAGGTAAACAGGGTGATAGACCACTGCAGCAGGGTGAAATTGCCAGGAGCTAATTAGCAAAAAAAAAAAAAAAAAAAAAAGTGCCTTGTGGACCCTGGGATAGCAAACTCTATCTGTCTTAAACCCTAGGCAAGTTAAGATAAACAGACACAGCTCCCAGTGCCTGCCATAAATAGCCATCTGCTCGGTGCTGGGAGTTTGTTTTGTATTGACCCAAACCCTGAACACTGCATATTTCCAAACCCCCTTTCTCTCACACACATGAGTTAATGATCACTCTTTCATTGTCTCTTTCTGCACGTCCATCATATTTGTAAGCCTTTTGATTCTAATAAAAATGGAGCAAGGACCCTTACTTGACTCCTCCCAGACATTAGCCTCTCTTGTATTTAATTCTGCTTCTGCTCTCTTGTTGGACAAGAGAGAACTCCAGACTCAAAGTCTGTGACACATTGTATCAGTATAGTAGATTTATTATTTCATTTAACATATAATATAAAAATTGCCTTATTAAAGTTAAGAATGTATATTTACAAAGTAGTAAAAACAATGAAAGCAAATGGTATACTGATGATATATTTGTAACTCTGTATTTTCAAATAACATAAAGTTTTATTCCACAAGATCTATATCAGTTACTAATGAACTGACTTATATTTAAAAAAAAAAATTAAATGCAGTTGCCTAAGCATATAAGGATTAGTTCTCACATAAAATTAGTCCAAAATATGTAGTCCAGGATTAGAATAATCGTTTCAGTGCTATTATGTCTCTCATAATAAAATAAAACTTATGGCTATAAAAATAATAATTGACACATTGTGATTAGAGAAACAATTATACAGAGAAGTGAAAAACAATTCTCACACTAATTTTTTTTTCTAATGTTTGTTTATTTTTGAGAGAGACAGAGCATGAGTCGGGGGGGGGGGGGCGGGAATCAGAGATGGAGACACAGAATCCGAAGCAAGCTCCAGGCTCTGAACTGTCAGCACAGAGCCCAACACAGGGCTTGAACTCGTGAACTGTGAGATCGTGACCTGAGCCAAAGTCAGATGCTTAACCGACTGAGCCACCCAGGCACCCCACTAATTGTTTTTTAATAGAACCTTCTGAAGTGACCTGCATTTCATAAAGTATTTAAAAATATATATGTTAAGGGGTGCCTTGATGGCTCAGTAGATTAAGTGGCCGCGTTTGGCTCAGGTCATAATCTCACTGTGACTTCAAGCCCCGGGTCGGGCTCTGTGCTGACAGCTCAGAGCCTGGAGCCTGCTTCGCATTCTGTGTCACCTTCTTTCTCTGCTCCTCCCTTGCTCACAGTCTGTGTCTGTCTCTCTGTCAAAAATAAACATTAAAAAAATTAAACATATAATAAAATAAAAAATAAAAATATATATGGTAACAAATGAATCTCAGAAAGTATGAGAAAAAAAAAAGTGTATCATTGACCAGTTAGAGACAAAATGGCCCATTTAGTCATGATGCAATGTAATTCATGTTTAAAACTTTTTTTATTGAGACATAAATAAATCATATTTAAAACTTTTACATCTACCAGTTCAATATAAAATATATCAAAATAAATTATTGTCCCTTATTAAATTGCATAAAGATACACCAACTAGCCATCCCATTTATGATTTTTTAAATTTCTTTAATACACATCCCATATATTTAGGAAAATCTATGCATTTCTCTCAATTATCTCTGTGAAAAGCACACAGACTGTAAAATACGTGTGTTGTTTAAAATGTAAATATATTATAATTCAGTACTGTATAAATGCAGTTGTCTTGATTGCAATGAGAAAATTCCTTTTGTTAGAATGCGGTATATATTAACTAGCTTACAGAATTAAACCACAAGAAAAAATTAATATAAGTACCAACTGGTATTAAAGGACAAGAAAGAGAAAATATGAGCAAACATTAAGTTTCTGAATAGATATATACAGCTATTATTTGGAAAAGTATGTTTGATAGATTATGTATACCTTCAAATGGCACCAAATCCGCAATTTTAGAACTTCAGTGCTAGCCTCATAAAATGATGGAAATCAAAATGGCTGAGGTGATTTTAAGCAGAAAAAATGTGCTTCATTTTTTATCTACTTGTAGCATACGGTTTTAAGAACATAAAAACCACTCACCAGGTATGTTTCCTTTCTCAGGATTGACTTAATATATAAATATTTCATCCCTTAACTATTTCTCTTTCAATTGTATTAGCTGAATGTACATCTTAAACTCATTTTTTATGTTATTTTAATAATATTCTATCAGGACTTATTTTTCTTCCTCTCCTGACATATTTTCACTGCCTTGCACCTTCCCAAAGAATATCAAGTCAATGCTCTTGAAGATACGTCCTTTTGTCTCCTTACAGAGCTGTGTCTCTTCTTCCATCTTAGACTTCCTTCATCTGCCATAAAATGGAATGAAAAGACTGTGCTCTCACTTTAAATACAAAACTATTACTTTCCTTTAGCAACTCCTGCCTCCCTTATTTCTTGATCCATTTAGGTATACTTATGATAGGTTTCTTAACTTTTTTTTTTTTTATACTTTTTTCAGCCTCCTTTATGATTGGAGGTGGTGGTGAGCCCTTTTGTATATTCCATGTCTGCAGAGCCCTTCTTATCTGATGGTAAAAATTGGTCTTTTTATTGTGCTGGAGAAATTGATTGCCTATGCCACATTTAAAAGAGAGTGATGATAATTTGGGCTTAAGGGTACTGACAGTTATAAAATTTGAGTGAAACTTTTTAATATTCTCTTATTCTGCATCTTTTTCTGTAGGGCAAAAAAAATTAAAATTTCTTCTATACTTTATACCACTCTCAATTCTTTACTGTTTCTCTTCCTCCATTTATTGTCTCCCATTTCTTAAATTTTAGGAGGCCAAATGCAAACATATGATTAAGTGTACTTATTGTACAAGATAGAATAACAACATGTTGAATATTCACTATAGTGCCACGGTGAAACGAAACAAAATCACGACTATCAATTAAATATTTACCTGCATCTAATAGTTATTTGATGGAACATATTTAAGTAAATATTCATCCATTCAACCTACACATAAGTGGATACAAGGTAATTTGGAATTATAAAAAAATTATTTTAATAATATATATAACATATGTATGTTTTTCAATAGTTTATATATTAAGGAGAATTTTTATCGCTTTCTTATAAAATATTACATATAGTTTTCAATTGATTCCATATTATCACTTTTTCTTTGGATTTTATGAGATTATTATTTTTATTGGTTTGTATATAAGGGAACTTAAATTAATTTTCTATTTTATATTATTTTTCTCATTTTTCTCTTTACAAAGAATCCTAACATATTTATACATATTTAAACTAAATTCTAAAACCTATAAATTATTTCTTCTAACAATAGAATCCTTTACAAAAGACCTTCATCAAGTTTGATTTTTCTCTTTCTAAGCTCCTTGCCCAAAGTCACATTTGCTTGAGCAATATTTTTGCAGTACCTGTGAGCTCATGAGAGCTCTGGACCATAGATTGAACTACAGAATTTGTCCTGATTTTCCCTCCACCAGGGAATCTATCTGCCATTAGCTAGCAGTCATCATATCAGGGAAAAGGAAGAATCAGTAGAAGATAAAATTTACAGGCAACTCATGGCAGGTGCCTTGAATTACCAAAAGCAAGTCTTCTAAGAAAGCATTAGCTATTAGAAGCAAACCCATAACATTTGAGGAAAGTGCTCACTTAATTGGTAAATGGAGCCCAGGGGCACTGGAGTAGGAACTAAGAGAATCTAGAATCTAGTAGGGGAGATTTCTTTTTCTTTTTCTTTCTTTTTTCTTTTTTTTGGCTCTCTCTCCCACAAATCTCTGTTAAACTCAATGTAGGTCTTGGTCTTCTTATTTTATTTTAATTCATTATGCCGTTAATTAACAATGCCAAATATATTGTATTTTCTCACTATGTTAAACTGAAGAAAATAAGAGCAGGGAATATAAATAAATGCTATCACCAATTAATGAGATAAAGGAAGATAAGAGAGTGTTTCAAAAGCTTAGGCTGGGAACTGTTGTTTTATAATATAAGAAGATATGGATGGTCTTCAGAAAAATATGTGTGACCTCTGGAAATTATATAAATGTCTACTTCTAAACATGAATGCATATTTCTCTAGAAATAGAACTATATTCTAAAATAGTTTTGTCACATAAAATGTTGGAGAATCCCTAATCTAGAGTTTGAAAACGGTTATGGCTATGTTATCAGGGGACCATCCATGGGGAAGTCCTGGACCCTCCCTCTGGCTTAATTGTGATTATTTATCTACAAGAGTAAGGGGATAAAATTGAACTAATTGCAAAATAACTTGACTGGAAGACTTCTAATACCTCATTTTAACCACTTGTCCCTAAAATTGTAATTAAGCAGCACTATAATATAGCAGCTCTGAATTTAACGTTGATTTCTCCTGGTCACATATCACTTATTCATGACTTCAGTATTATTCTTTGTGCTGAGGTCTTATGTTTTGGCTGTGCAGTTACCCAGGATGTTCTATTTGGGCAGTAGAAAGGATTAGACAGGAAAAAGAGAGGAAAACCACCATCATCTGAATTTTCCTCAATTTTTTTCCAAACTCACCAGTCATTTCTAGTTGCAAATCATTTATTTCTAACACTGAAGACGTTTTCCAGTTGAAAAGACAGAATGGTATAATACAGTCTAGTAAGGAGTAAAGAGCAAGTCTTTGTGGCTCCTGCTTTATTTGCACAAAGATAAACAGTAGTATTTCCTCCCTTAGGCTTCTTACAAAGTTTAAAGGAGTTAATAACTCTAAAGTGATTCAAAACAGCCCAGCACACGGGAGTACTCAACAATTATTAGCCATTTATCACATATAGATTCTCAATGAATGCTATTATGAAGACCCTCTTTAAAGAAGAATAGTTTAGGGGCGCCTGGGTGGCGCAGTCGGTTAAGCGTCCGACTTCAGCCAGGTCACGATCTCGCGGTCCGTGAGTTCGAGCCCCGCGTCAGGCTCTGGGCTGATGGCTCGGAGCCTGGAGCCTGTTTCCGATTCTGTGTCTCCCTCTCTCTCTCTGCCCCTCCCCCGTTCATGCTCTGTCTCTCTCTGTCCCAAAAATAAATAAAAAACGTTGAAAAAAAAAAAAAAAAAAAAAAAAGAAGAATAGTTTAATGAAAACAGCCGATTGAAGATGCAAGATTATCTAAGCCACCACTTTTATTTGTGGAATTGCTTACAAAAACTTGGAACACTAGGGGAATATCCTCAATGTGGTATTCTGCATTCATCTACTCAGAGTGAAGTATCCTTTTCTGAAAGATGTTCATTAGGATCATCATCCCCACTTGATTATCAGCAACAGGAATTAACGATTGCCTAACTAGCTGTTATGTAACACTGAAGCAGTCCATCATTTACTAACTATAATATAATTCATTATAAATAATGATTTTAGATTTGGGTACTAATTAGAAAGGTGCTTGGTCATCCTCCAACAATTAGAGTTAAATATTCTGAAAATTAAACAATTGTGTTCTTCAAACGATACCTGAATTATTTGATTATAATTGCATTTATCACTTGGGAAAGGCAATCAAGTGCTTTTCTAATAGAATTTAGACTTGGCCTGGGTTCATGCACTTGGAATACTTAAAATATTATAAGAAATAATAATAAAAAAAGAAGGAAAACTATGACTCAGCAAGAAAACTGGTTTAATTGAAAGAAAGAAAGAAAGAAAGAAAGAAAGAAAGAAAGAAAGAAAGAAAAATCATATTTTTTAAACCTATTGAAAAGTAAAGAAGATGAAAGTCTTTAGAGGAATATGGACTTCAAATATGACCTCAGAATTGGTTTAGGAAAAGACTGTTTATAGAATCAGGGGTGATTATTTTCATTAAATCAGTTGAGTAAAAAATACACATCGTTCTTGATTACTACTGTATAATGTATGACGCGATAAAATGTGCAGGAGCGCCTGGGTGTCTCAGTCAGTTAAGCTTCTGACTCCAGCTCAGGCCATGATCTCGCAGTTTGTGGATTTGAGCCCCGCATCGGGCTCTGTGCTGACACTTCAAAGCCTCGAACCTGCTTTGAATTCTGTGCCTTCTTCTCTCTGTGCTCCTCCCCTGCTCACACTCTGTCTCTCTCTCAAAAATAAACAAACATTAAACAATTAAAATAAAATGTGCAAATCTACCTAACTGTACAGATAATTTCAGTTGCCATGACTATATTTGTTTAATATTGTTCTTTCTAATAAAAGGATGAGCACATCTAGCTGGAGTTTTAAAGGCAGGAAGTTCCTTTATTTTCCAATTTTTCCAAGTATCTGAATATATTTTTCTGAGTTTGCCTTCTCATGATGGTCCATGGCTGTGTTCTGAGATTTATCATTGTTAGCTATCGATCTATATATTTTTATAAACGTACAGCCCTATATACCTTTTTTTTTTTTTTTTTAAGTTTCAGGTCCTTTGTAAAACTTTATTCTTGCCACTTTTCCTATTATTTTTCTGTACTAATCTCAGACAATATCAGCTCTTTCCTTGATTTTTGAAGGAAGCCACCCAGATGAGGTGGGTTATTTGGGAAGCAATTCTTCCCTTAAGAATTAGTTACACTGCTGGGGCTCAGTCGGTTGGGCGGCAGACTTCGGTTCAGGTCATGATCTCAGGGCTCCTGAGTTGGAGCCATGCATGGGGCTCTGTGCTGACAGCTCAGAGCCTGGAGCCTGCTTCAGAGTCTGTGTCTCCCTCTCTCTCTGCCTTTCTCTGCTCGTGCTCTCTCTCTGTCAAAAATAAATAAACATGAAAAAAAATTTTTAATAAAAAAAAGAATTAGTTACACTGCCATATCAAGACAGATGTACAGCAGCTTATTTCCTTTAGAGCGGCTGAGTTGCATGACTCCTATGGGCACCATTCACATTGTACTCTGCACTTGTGCTCTGAGAAAGCTTTCACATAGAACGCAATGAAAATGATGCTCCCTGAGATTGTATAAGAAGTACAACTGATAGAGCTTTATTTATTCTTATCATAATTCCTACATATCATCTCATATATAATAATGCTATGATTTTTCTAATCATCAGGCTGAAAAGACAATATAAAATATGCAATATAGTCGTGATTAGTATACAAAAGGATTCATTAAAAACAAATCTATAGCTAGATTTTTATTTACATTTAAATCTAAATCTACATTTTATGAGTCCTAGAGTATTCTAAAGCAAAAAAAGGTACATTTTTCTTTTATTGCCATAGTTTTCTTAAGTTCATATAATTTTGCTCATCTCCAATTACATATTATAAATATTTTTATTAACACAATTGTGTGTAAGGGTGCCTGGGTGGCCCAGTTGTTTAAGTGTCTGATTTCAGCTCAGGTCGTGATCTCATGGTTTGTGGGTTTGAACCCTGCATCGGGATCTGTGCTGACAGCTCAGGGCATGAAGCCTGCTTCAGATTCTCTCTCTCTCTCTCTCTCTCTCTCTCTGTCCCTCCCCCACTCTTTCTCTCTCTCAAAAATAAATAAACATTAAAAAAATAATTTTTTGTAAATCAAGCGGTTTATATTGCCTTGTATATATTCTACAACTTTAGTTTTTATAGGGTATTTAAAGAAAATTTCAGTTTTAAATTTCACTAAGAAACAAAGAATAATCTTGAATTCTGTTTATAACACACGCAGCAATTAGCAGAGCACTGGATACAATCTTCTCAGTATAATAGAGCCAGGACCTCCCTTTCCAAAAAAAAAAAATATTACCAGCCACACCTTGAGGACCCAGAATGAAACTTGGCTTGGCGATTGGCAAACATCTCAGTGAGGGCGGGCAGGAAACAGCATGTGTGTGAAAGGCCTAGTCCCTAGATGCCAAGATGGTTACAACTGCCCTTGTATCCAACCTGGGAAAATGGAATTGCAGGGGAAATCTTGAGATGGCAGGAACAGCCAGAAGAGGGAGTCAGAACTTTGAATTGACTATGACTAAACATTTATTAAATGAGACTCTTAAAAATTAGTATTGAGTTAAACCTCAAGCTTAACCCGTAGTAAGCAGACATTAGAGCCCCAAACCAAGAAAAAATCAGTAACAGACAGAAAGAAATGTAGGTTTCATTGTACATGTAATTCACAATGCACATATAATTCGCATCATTCTATATATGTACCAGTTCACAGAAGATTTTACAGCTTTGCAGCAGACCGAACTAACTACAAACATTTGGTACACAGATATTTTTAAACAGATGCAACATACCATGTACTGTTCTAGTTAGTGAGGATAAACTGAATAAAAATCAGTATTATTCCGGGCCTTATGAAAATTGAATCTTAGTGGGAGGCAACAGATATTAATAAAAGAATCACAATAATAACTTCAAAATTAAAACCTAATTTTCTTTTAAAAAAGTGGAAAATGAAGCAAAAAATCTATGATGTTTTTAATAAAAGAGCATGCTTTGAACTTGGAAAGAGTTGCTGAGGTAAACATAAAATACTCTGACCTGTGACTTGTGACCTGAACCCTGACGAGCAGCATGGAATTATTTTGTGGTTCGGAGCAGAAAAAAATCTGCTCTTTGCTTTCCTACCTAATAGAAATTTTAGAAAATCGTAAAGAGAGAAAACAGTTTCCAAATTTCTTGTTTATAACTTTTGAGTATTAAGATTCTGCTTTTCTTTTTTAACACTACGTTCTTGAGGAAAACACGTCTATAATCTAGTTT
The DNA here is from genome assembly GCF_018350215.1 of Panthera leo. Classification (NCBI taxonomy): domain Eukaryota; kingdom Metazoa; phylum Chordata; class Mammalia; order Carnivora; family Felidae; genus Panthera; species Panthera leo. The sequence goes on along the minus strand of NC_056682.1, from coordinate 91,721,716 downwards.
GAATTGGGGACAGGAAGGGTGAAAAAAGAAAAATTAAAACTTTTGTCCTTCAAGATGCAATCTTATTTTATTTTTTTTTTTTTTACATTTATTTATTTTTGAGAGACAGAGAGAGACAGAGCACAAATTGGGGAGGGGCAGAGAAAGAAGGGGACACAGAATCCCAAACAGGCTCCAGGCTCCGAGCTGACAACACAGAGCCTGACGCAGAGCTCGAACTCACAAACCGTGAGATTGTGACCTGAGCCGAAGTTGGACGGACGCTCAACCGACTGAGCCACCCAGGGGCCCCCAAGATGCAATCTCAAAATTAAAAAGGCAAGCCATAATCTGGGAAAATTTATTGCTGAAACATAAATCTCAAAAAGTTTTGTATGCAAAATAAATTCTAAAAAAAATCTCAATTTAAGGATTCATTTTTAAAAAAAATTTTAACGTTTATTTATATTTGAGAGAGAGAGAAGGACAGAGTGTGAGCGGGGGCGGGACAGAGAGAAAGGAAGACACAGTATCCGAAGCAGGTTCCAGGCTCTGAGCTGTCAGCACAAGCCTGCCACGAGGCTCGAACCCACTAACGGTGAGATCTTTGACCTAAGCCAAAGTCGGTAGCTCAACCAACTGAGCCACTCACGCACACCAAGAAGGATTCACCTTTGAAATAGGAAAATTTTTAGGATATTTACCAAAATTATATAAATGATAAATAACTTTTAAAAGATGCTCAATATCATTAGTTATTAAGGAAATTGCAAATTAAAACCATAATAAGATGCCACCACAAAACTATTAGAAGGGCTAATATTAGAGACTGATGATGCCAAATGAGAATATGAAACAGTGCAAATTTTCGTATACTGGTGTTAGGAACTCAAAATGGCACAGGCACTTTGGAAATTCGTGTTTCAGTTTGTTTTCCCTTTATAAAGATAAATATCATACAACACAAATCCCACATCCCATTCATGGACATTTAACTGAAATAATTAATTACTCACTATATTTACAAAAATATATATGATTTCTCATTAATGAAATATATTAATTTCAGAAATTGTATTATGTGAATTTGTCCTTACATTTATATGAACTTTGATAATGTTATAAAATTTATGTTTAAATAGAAACAAATTTACAAATGAATGACTTTGTTTCATTTATACAGTAATCTATAATTTTTCAAAGAAAATTATATTTCAATATGTTTAAATATTAAAATATAGTTGAAAAAGTTTAACATAAATAATTCCTGGGTAGTAATCTATTAATGCCTACTCACTCTTCCTATATAAGTCTGTTATATAACTTTTTCTACATAATTAGTTTTTCCTATACCTGATACCTTATGCCCAGTTATAACTGTTTAGTAATCTTATACTTCAATTATCCTCTAGACTGATGTACAAATAAAATAATGCCTGGCATTTAGATTATTGTTTTTTATTAAAATATACTGGATTTTAGAAATATTGTAATTATCCTTAATGATAGAAGTTATTTATTTTATTCACTTTTTAATATACAAATATGAATATTGTATACAAAATGAAATACAAAAACTTCTACGAATAAAGACTTCTACAAATCCAATAATATGGAGTGTAAAAATGTCCTCTAAGACTTAATATTTTTCATGAAGGATAACAGACTTTTTTATTAGAATAACTATTACAGGTGTTTTCAGAATTTTGAACATCATGAAATATTATAAATCATGGTATTTGAGAATTCTACATATAAATTAAGGTATACCTTTAAATAGTTTGTGTATTGTGGTGTGCATATTTATATGTGTCATGATCTGATATAATAATACCAGTAAATAGGTAAATATCAGTAAAAAGCTAATGGTATTTAAAAAATTCCTCTTTCCTATTTAAATCATTCTTGCTTCAAGTGTAAGGATTTTTTCACTACCATTATGGCTGTTTCTAATTTGATTTTTAATTCTGATAACTGCTTGCATTATTTACATAGTCAGTGTTTCCTGATTATGAAATTAATATATTTTGGTTGTGTAAATTGCATTCCTCTTGAAGAATAAAATTAAAACTCTCAAAAACAATATTATTCAGAGATAAACACTTATCTTTATCTAGTAAGGATGTATTTATATTTATTTATTCAGTGCCTTCTGGTAGGTTACTACCAAAAATATAGGAATATAAATAATGTTATTATAAATAAATAAATCTTGGAGTACCTGGGTGGCTCAACAGGTTGAGTATCCAAATCTTGATTTGGGCTCAGGTCGTGATCCCACAATTTGAGGGGTCCAGCCTCGCATTGGGCTCTGCACTGTCAGCTTGGGATTTTGTCTTTCTCCTTCTCTCTCTGCCCCACCTGCACTGTCTCTCTCAAAATAAGTAAATAAACTTAAAATAAATAAATAAATAATCTTTACACATAGATCTGTGATAATTTTCTAGGGAAAAAAATAAGAGATTCCTTTACCCGGTTGACATATGAGAATTTAAAATGATTTGATAATTAGTTACAACTAATCTCTAAAAAGATTACACCACAGTAATATTTAAAAACACTCATTTGACCATATGCTCTACATCACTGTGTATTATCAATTAATTTTACATGAAATTTAAAGGTAAAAATGCTGTTACATTTGTTTTATTTCACATGTTAGTGACTACCCAACATGTTAGATATTTTTTAAAATTTTTTTTAGCCATTTAGATTTCTTATTTCATCTATGTATTATCTATCTATCATCTATCTATCTATCTATCTATCACCCAGTTTAAAATTAGATGTGCCCAGGGGCACCTAGGTGGCTCAGTTAGTTAAGTTTCCAACTTCGGCTCGGGAAGGCCATGACTCATGGCTCATGAGTTTGAGTCCAGCATCAGGCTCTGCACTGACAGCTCTGAGCCTTGAGCTTGTTTTGGATTCTGTGTCTACCTCTCTTTTTCTGTCCTTTCCCCTCTTGTGCCCTGTCTCTCTAGTAAGTAAATATTTTAAAAAATGTAATAAAATTGGATGTGCCCGTCTTTCTTAATAATTTGCAGTAACTACTTATATATGGATATTATGGAATGTATGCTTCATATCTAGCTTCATAGTTTTTTTGTTCCTTTGTTTGATAAAAGAAAAAAAAAACTAAATATGACTTTCTAGGAAATGGAAGGACAGTTTGTAAGCTGCTGAAAAGGGAGTGATTATTTAACCCTTTCTGAGGTAAGAAGGTTACACCAGGAGATGTTTGATTTCATTAACTTGGGTAGTTACTGAGTAGAGGCCAGGAGTCGTCTGTCCACTTAGTATCTGAACCCTAGTCAAAAATGCACCTGTGCTTATTGGTTGGCTCCCATGACTTGATGGTGTGTTATTTTGATCATGCTTACAGAAAGAAGTTGTGTATGTACTAGGTGCAAGATGTTTTATTAATCTTGATAAGAACAGGAAAGGCCCTGTGGAAAAATTCTCAACTTTCTAATGTAACAACGTATATAAAGAGTTACTAGATAGATTGGAAGAAATATAAGAGGAAATGATTCTAACAAGCTTTTGGGGTTCTAAAACTGAGTTGACGTGAGAAAAAATGGTGAAATGTGAATCTGAAATGAGGAGAAGGGCAATTTGGTGGGGAGAAGCTATTCATTTTCTTTTCATCCAAGAAGAGAATTTGGACATTCCAGAGAGGATGAAGCATAACTGCATCTCAAATAGCAACGAGAAGCTGTGGGGAATCAAAGCTGAGTTAAAGTCTAAAAATTAGGAATTTAAGCCAAAGCTATGGGAATAAGGCTGAAAAATTTAGTAATAAGACTGAAAGATAAATGATAGCTGATAAATGATGATGATGATGAAGATGATGATGATAGATTGATAGATGGTAAAGTCTTAGAACGAGGAAGCAATATTCCATGGAAGTTATATATTTGTGTGAAAATTACCCCCAAAATGAGAAGCAAAGCATTCTGGACTGGGGGGTACATCGTGAAGACTGATAGCCATGACTGACAGTACACTAGGCTGTATATTTGAACAGGTTGTCTATTTAGACATAAGGGGCACCAATGACTACTGTTAAATGTATTTTCTATTATGCCAATACATTTTGTTCTTCATCATTTTATCTCTAGTGACTAGAACAAAATCACCATTCATTTTGATTGGCTTTCTTGCAACGTTTTCTCTACATTAAAAAAAACCCAGTGAGGCACACTTTCCTGCATTTAATCAGTGATGTTTGGTGTATGAAGTACATTAATATTAGATTAATAAAAGATTAACTAATAATGACCCAAACCATTCTAGAATGATGTAGATACAATTCATTTAAAAAAAACACAGAAATTTGCATTATGTACGATGTAATGAAGTATTACAAAGTTCTGATATTTATTTTAATTATTCTTTTAAAACAAATAAAGAATATTGTTTCCGTATGGAAAGGATGGATTTTCTTCAGCTGTGCATTTTTTTATCAAGTTATTATTCATGTGTCCTTTGGTTGCTCTGCCATAATGTGAACCACACAATCTTGATTAGAAAGTTTAGTGTCTTGTATTACATCTGTTTTACTAACCTGCAGAGAATTTCCAATATCTTCACCTACAATTGTGTCTAGTTTCTAATGTAGTTACTAAATTCTCACCAATACTATTTCCTTAGTTCTAGATAAGTCTTTTCTTTCTTTCCTTTTTTTTTTTTTTCCTACAAAAGTAGAGTCATATAAAAGTAAAGACCACAGGCCTTGGAGCTGAATGCCTCATTTTAAATTTGGACTTCTCTTTTTACTAGCTCTGTGGCCTTGGTAAGTTTTTTATAACTCAGTTTATTCATCTGTGTAAAGAAGATAATAAAAGGACCTATCTTCTAGATCGCTTTGTGACTTACATGAGTTACTCAATGTGAAACACGAAAATACCGGGCATATATTAAATGCTGTGTAATGCTAACTACATTTATTATTACAACCACTGTATTAACATTACCACTACTATCCATGTAAGTGTCATTCTTGATTTTTCAAAGGCTATTCTGCAAAACTTCAGCTGTGTAATATCTTTAAAACATTTTTTTTCAGTGCTACTTAATGATCTGTCATATGTGTCATTTCCTGGATTAATAGAAAGTGATTGTAAGGATACATAGTCAATTCTAAGTTTCTGGTTGCATGATTGTAATTTACAAATTAGCCAGCACTTAATAGAAGACACTAGTACTGTAATAACTACTATTTCTGGGTGCAATGTACAACTATTCTCATATATATTCTCATACAGTCTAGAATGAATTTACAACCACTAAAATTGGCAGTTTTTCATTCTACTTTTATTTTCTTAAGGACAATTGTTTACTTAACTTTGGGACATACCTCACAAGAAGAACAAATCAAGCAAGTACCTGGATCCCCAAATATCTTAAACCTCCTTTTCTTTCCCGATCTCCCTTGCCCCCAAGTTCTGGAAGGAGATGTAGTCATAAAATATGAACCTAACAAATAAGCTATTTATTGCTGGCTGGGGCTTCCATATCAAAATGATATAAAATTATGTTGAGTTTGGGTAGACCACAAGAGGGGTCTCTGTTGACTAAATTAGGCAGAACTAAGTGGCTTAGAATCAAATCAATTGAAGGTTGTTTTTCCTTCTATATCTACTCCAAACTCAAATAAAATTGTAACAACTAAATGGTGGAAGCCAAAGGAAGCGAAGGAAACCATAATAAGAAGGGAGAACAGAAACCAGAAAGGAACAAGAGTGTTTGCCTAATGACTACAGCACAGCAGGCTGGAGCAGTGACAGGGTCCTACAGTACTGACTGTAAGAATATAAGCTCGGGGGACTCCTGGGTGGCTCAGTCGATTGGGTGGGCAACTTTGGCTCAGGTCATGAACTCGAGGTTCCTGAGTTCAGACCCTGGGTGGGGCTCTGTGCTAACAGCTCCGAGCCTGAAGCCTGCTTCGGATTCTATGTTTTCCCTTCTCTCTGCCCCTCACCCGCTTGGGCACGCTCTCTCTCTTTGTCTCTCTCCCTGTCAAAAATTAAATAAATAAATAAATAAATATCATTTAAAAACAGAATATAAGGTCTGCAGTTGGACTCTTTGGGTTCAAACACACAGAATATATGACTTTGTGTAAGTTAAGTTACATAACCATTTTCAGAGTTGGTTCCTTTGCTTATACAATTAGAATAATTAAAGCAGCTACCTCATAGGGTTTATGTAGGTTTATAGACATTTTAAGATAATATAAGGGATGTGACTACATAGCTTTCTAACCACCTAAAATTCTTTAATAACCGTATTAGCAATGTTAATTTTGTCTCCAGGTTTCTCTCATGTTCTATGGAAATAAGAATGATGTAGAAACAGAGATATGGTTTGTGTTCACAGAAGATTCAGTTCTTGTTCATTTTAACTTCTGTAAGGTTCATGAAAGGAAGACACAAAAAGAATGCACCGAAGGTGAAGACGGATGCTGGTGAGCTAAAACACTAATTCATTTATGCACCAAATATCTGAGTGTCTCCACTCCTTACGAGTTGGAATTCAGTCAAGAAAATAAACAAAAATCACTGACCGTGTGGAGCATAGAGTCGAGGGTAATGTAAATGAAACATCAGATGAGAAAAATATAATGTGTGCTAGGTGGTGGGAGTGCTAAAAGAAAAATAAAGCAAAGAATAAATGATATGTCAGGCAAAGTATTCCACATTCATCAGAGTCATCAGTAAAGTCCTCCCTGAAAGGTGGCATTTGAAGAATTTAGGAAGTGAAGTGAGGCATAAATGGGGCCAGATCACAGAAGGTCTAGAAGTCTGTCAGAAAGATTTTGGCCTACTTAATATCATAAGGAAAATTACTGAGAGAATTAGAGTTTAGACACATTTTATTTTTTTTAATTTTTTAATTTTTTATATTTATTCATTTTTGAGAGACAGAGAGAGACAGAGCACAAGTGCAGGAGAGGCAGAGAGAGAGGGAGACCGAATCTGAAGCAGGCTCCAAGCTCCAGCTGTCAGCACAGAGCCCGACGCGGGGCTCGAACTCACAAACTGGGAGATCATGACCTGAGCCGAAGTCGGATGCTCAACTGACCGAGCCACCCAGGCGCCCCTAGACACATGTTTTAAAAAGATCATCCTATCTGCTTAAGTGGAGTTTGGTTGGGGTAAAAGGAATAAAAGGGAGACATGCTGGGTAAATATTGCAGCAATCTAGGTGAGAAACAGTGTTGACTCAGACCAAGGCGGTGTCAGTAAAAAAATCATGCTTAAGTGGGAGCCATATGGATATATGTTTTAGAAATAAATATAGCAGGTAGGATTTCTGAGAGATTAAAGAAGAGTTAGAAAGGACATCTTTAAGGATAAATTTGCCATTTATTGGATTGCAGAAACGCGAGCAAAGAGCAGGATGGTCTGTGTGGGATGGGCAATGACAAGATGCATGAGGATGAGAAACACAGCCATCAGAATATTTACCCCAGGAGGAGACATGCTTTGTGTACTTTCCCTTCCAAGTTGTAGAAACTTCAGAACGGATGGCCAGGTTTTTGTTTTGAATCACAGAATTAAAATTTTAGCTTGAAAGCTTTGATGCAGCTTTTTAAAAGGAAAAGTAGAACTTCATACATTGAAAGTCTCAAGAGAGCAATCGTACCCCTAGCTCTACAGTCTTGTCACTTAATTGATCTTTAATTTATCTAGTCATTAATTCAAGAAATAATTCGAGAGTGCCTTCTTTGTTCCAGGAAGTGTGAAAAAAATTCACATATGTGATAAACAAAACAACTGTGGTCCCTACCCTTATTCGAGTTTACATAGCTCACTGGGGCTATGTATGTGCATACCTGTTTCTGTGTAAATCACTAAGTGATTCTAGGTCAAGGAATTTTGTCATCTTATTGTGGTAAGATGCATCAGTATGTCAGTAGGCTAAATGTTCAGAAGCAGTCATTATTATAAGTGGTTAGCTATGTGGATGTGTACAATGGGGAATCTTAAAAATAGCTTTTGAAAGTATAGCGGAAAAGTGATTTTTCACAGAAAGTGAGGAATGTAACGTTACATTTACAAGCTTTCATTATAGCATTCCTCATTAATCTCAAGATTTATGAACACACTTCAAAGGTCCAACCACCAAATAGTAGCTGAGGACCACTTAAAGATGAGCTAACATAAACGATATTCACAAGATAGCAATAATTTGTTTAAAAATGTTTTATTGGAGCTCGGAGTCTGGAGCCTGCTTCGGATACTGTGTCTCCCTCTCTCTTTGCCCCTCCCCTGCTCATGCTCTGTCTATCTGTGTCTCTCAACAATAAATAAGTATTAAAAAAAAAAAAAACAGTTAAAAAAAAAGAAAAGGGGCGCCTGTGTGGCTCAGTCGGTTGAGCGTCTGACTTTGGCTTAGGTCATGATCTCATGGTTCATGGGTTTGAGCCCCCCATCAGGCTCTGCGCTGACAGTTCGGAGTCTGGAGCCTGCTTCGGATTCTGTGTCTTCCTCTCTCTACCGCTCCCCTGCTCATACTCTTTCTGTCTCTGTCTCTCAACAATAAATAAATGTTAAAAAAAAAGTTTAAAAATGTTTTATTCTAATCTAAAGATAAAAAAACCTCAATTCAGGAAGCAGCGTTATTTCTCGTTTTTTTTAATAGTTATAGTCTCAGGGTACATAGAAACATATTTACTAATAAAAGTTTTTAAATTAATGGCATAAGTACCTGAAACAGCATTCATAACAAAACAATCCAGAAACAAAAAGAATGATCTGTATTAAAATATATGCTATCGCATGTAACATTGTATTTGCCAATTTGTTTTATAGACATCTTAGTGAGAATCTGTCTTTTAAAAACAGTTAAGGGGGCGCCTGGGTGGCTCAGTCCGCTTCGGCCTCAGGCTCTTGGTTTCAGCTCAGGTCATGATCTCAAAGTTGGTGAGTTTGAGCCCCTTGTGGCGCTCTGTGCTGACACCCTGGAGCCTGCTTTAGACTCTGTTTCCCTCTCTCTCTGCCTCTCCTCTCTCTCTCATAAATAAATAAATAAACATTGAAAAGAACTTAAGAAAAATGTACAAGCAGTTAAATAATATGAATACACATCTTCACCACATGTGCCCCAGATACACCACAAACACGATGCATTCACTACACACAGAAGGCACACCTCACGTATACTACACACATTACACGTATACCAAAATACACCATACATCCCCGTCCCACACACACCCCAAATACATAACACACATAATACACATACCGCACATACATCACACACAGAACACGTACACCGTAAATACGGCACACACATATCACTCATACAGACCACACACACACATACCGCAGATGTGCTGCACACGCATCACACGTATAATACACAGAAACGTGTATATATCATCGATACGGCACACATGCCACGCAAACATCACTTACGCAACGTATACAACGTGCCGCACAGACATAAAACATACCATGAAACATATACAAGCACACAACTCAAATCGACCACACGTACATGACACACAACACATGGAAGAATCCAATGAACACAACAACCACACGTCTCACATATGTGACGTGCACATAAACCAGACAGACGCCAAACATACACCGCGTATACACTACAAAAAAAAAAAAAGAGTATATAGAACTAGCCTACAATTTTACATGTAAATATACATTTAGAAATATGCATTTATACACATACATCTATAAGTAAATATGTGTGTGTATGTACTCTATAAATTATCAAGAGAAAAGCTAGTAAGTTTTTATTTAAACTTGATTTTATGCTTATAATTTAGACAACTTTTTTGATTATGTTAGGACATAAATTTTCTATATTTTCTTTCTTCTCCACATCATTTGAAAAATTTAAAAATTTTCTATATCCTCATTTTTTAAGAGACTGTGTTAAACTAATATATGTTTGTGTAACTATATGTATAACAATTTATGTAACTCTAGATATTCTGCGCATGCCTACCTCATAGAAATGTCGTACTTGAATTGTCACAAACCACTGTCAGATTTATACACCCCTGCCTTTTCTGTGTCCACTTATTATAGGAATAAGATCCTTGGTGGTGTGGAAATTTTTTTGGCGACCCCACCTAAGAATTCCTTCTTACTCAAGAGTATTTAGTAAATCGCCCCCATTATGCTGATTCTTAGTACTGGTAGGAGTTATTAATGACCCTGAACCATTAAAGGTGAAAGACAATATATTCACTTTTTTTAGCATCACTTACACTAGTACATGAGTATCTGAAATTAAGCAGATGAATTTGCCTCAACCTTTCATTGGGAGGCAGTGATGCAAAACCTAAGTGATTATAGAGAATTGCATTTGGTGGCAACCATGCAAGAGCATCTAGTTTACGGGACCACAGTGGCAATAATAAAGTAATACACAGACCAGTAATATACATGTGGCGCGTTATGGTATGTCTGTTTTCCATTTGTCCATGAGGCAGATTTTCCAACTAAGACCACAATAGCTGCATCTTACACACTTCTAGACTGTGACCTAGACATTCTGTCCTCAACAAGGGCTCCTAGCTTGGCTCTAACCAACGGAATGGCTTAGAAGAGATGCTGTGTGACTTCTTTTTTTTTTTTTTTTTAATGTTTTTTGGCTTGTTTTTAATTTTTTTAATGTTTTGTTATTTATTTTTGAGAGAGAGAGAGAGAGAGAGAGAGAGAGCGAGCATGAGCAGGGAAGGGGCAGAGAGAGAGAGACACACACACAGAATCTGAAGCAGCTCCAGTCTCTGGGCTGTCAACATAGAGCTGGATGCGAGGTTTGAACTCATGAACAGCAAGATCACGACTGAGCCAAAGTTGGAATCTCAACCGATTTAGACACCCAGGCACCCCAGATGCTGTGTGACTTCTGAGGCCAGGCCATAATGAGCAATGCTGCTTCTGCCCTATCCAAAGAGATTCTAACTCCTGAAGCATCCAGCCACCACATAAGCAGGCCAAAGCTTTTGAGGCCACCAAGGTCTGGGAAGCCCAATTAACTCTTTGCCGGTGTATTTCAAAGAATGTGTGCTGTCACTAAGGGATGTTTCACAGAGTATGTCAGGAGGTTCTTGGGGACACAATAACCCCAGACTAAACTGAATCCATTCTACCTTCTCAACCCTGCAGCTCCACAACCACCAATCAGGTGTCAACAAAAGATGACAGTAATCTTCAGATCGAAAATATCTGGTATGAATCCCATCACCCAGAGAAACAGACCTACTGTGAGCATGGAGTTGGTGGAGTACGAAGCACGTCTCATGCAGCTAAATGTCATTTGAAACCCAGTGAGCACAAAGTGCAGTCTTTATATTCGGCTTAGAAATATGTTACTTATGTTCTCCATTAAAAGGCAAAAGAGAAAGCAGCTGCTCATCTAGATTCTACATTCAATATTATTTTTATTTGCTACACTCTGACGGTTATGTCAAAATTCTTCAAATATTGGGGCACCTGTGTGGTTCTGTCAGTTAAGCATCCGATTCTTGGTTTTGGCTCAGGTCATGATCTCACAGTTTGTGAGTTTGAGTCCCGGATAGGACTCCGGGCTAACAGCTTAGAGCATGCTTGGGATTCTCTCTTTCTTCCTCTCTCCCTCCCTCCCTCCCTCCCTCTCTCTCTCTCTCTCTCTCTCCCTCTCTCTCTCTCTCTCTCACAAAAATAAATAAATAAATACATAAATAAATAAATAAATAAATAAATCATAAAAAATGGTAAAAAAAATTTCAAATACTTTTTATACCTTCATGAAATCTCTTTTCAATTGGTTTCTTGTTTTATATAGTTGCATTTACTTTCCAGAAAAATGTGTTATAAATTAATATTTTTATGAACAACACATATGATACCTACTTTTGACCCAATGTTTGAGACTCCTGAGGACGAAATTGAAAGAATGTTACAATCATTTGATTACTTATTAAGTCCAGATATAGGATGTTGAAATTTGGGTTTAATTTGCTGTTAGAAGCACCAATAAAATCCAAATATTTTTCCATCATTTCCTTCATGGAAATGAATCAAAAGCTTTTTGTCAGTAAGGTTGAAATACACTGAAATCTAGATGTTTTTGTATTTAGGAAAATCTTCATGTAACACATTGAATTTTAATAGCACAAACATGAGACACAGGATTTCCTTTTAAAATTAATCACTTTCTGATAATTGTCACAAACAGTTTTTTAAAAGTAATTGACTTAAGTGAAGATCTGGAAAAAGTGAACAAAAAAGTGGTTTTTATTATTTGTATTGCATTCATAACAAATGACATTGATAAGACAGTGGCAAGAATGAGGTGAAAATTGGAGGCATATTCATGGCAATTCTAAGTGCCTGGAAAAGTTGATCTGAATTGCTTGCATCAAAGAGAAAATAGACTCTTTAATGATTACTTCTCTGACAACTAACAGTAACATCATTTTTAGCTATGACTGCTAAAATTAGATACCTTCCTCTTGGAAATATGCATTCCCTGACAACAGCACAGGATGACAGCCTTCACCTCATGATAAGAGGGAGGGTAATAATCTACTTTAAGTGAGCAATTTCTGTGATAAAGAAAAAAAATGTTCCTTAAGAAGGATTTGATGGCAAAAAAAAAAAAAAAAAAAAAAAAAAAAAACTTGTGCCACGCTAATTACTTTAGCAATATTTAGTGAAATGTTTGCTTTGATTTTAAATAGAGTATACACTTTTCAAGATATTCTCCTCTTAGAACTGTTTGTACCAGGAGAAGAGACTTGTATTGTTGACAAAAGAGCTTTTAACAACTTGTTATAAAATTATGCTTACTTGAATAAACTACACAATAGAATGTACTTGTTAGAAGTGCAAACAAATGACTTTTAAACTGCTGCCTTAAGGCTGTTAGCTGTTGATAACTAAACTGGCAGGCTGATGCCATGATCATTTCCCTGGCAGTGCAAAGCTAGACTACGGGACCTTGTCAGGCCATCCATCACGGCTTGTCACCTGAAGACATAAATAAAAATTCAGCATTTCCCCAGATCTATTAGAAGGCTGGTATGTCTACTTAGAGTCCCCATGGCAAAATTATGGCTTAAATTCAGCCCTTTAAAATGTATACATTAGTACCAGTGCAGACATAGAGTCAACATTCATTTCTCACACTTAAAACAAAATGGACTAAGAAAATGAGGTCCAAAGTGAGAGAAACAGCTATAAAAATATTAAGTTAAAAGCCTCTAATTTTATAAATCATGGTAATTTGACAGATCAATGTGTTAATGGGAAGGAATTGCATCTATTATGGCTATATAGAATCACCAAAATGCCACAGGAAGACAGGAGAAAAATCTTCTTGTTCTTTTGAAATATTGTGTTAAAACATACTCTAAATAGAAGTATGGGTTAGAGATTTACTCTAGAACAGAGATCTACAAATTTTTCTGTTTAGGGCCACAGAGTAAATATTTTAGGCCTCGAAGGCCACATGCGGTCTTCGTCGCAAATTCTTCTTTGGCCTTATTTCACATCTCTTAAAACCATTTAAAACTCATTCTTAGCTCAGAAACGCTGTAAAAAGTTAAAGAGGCCACAGGCCAGATTTAACCCATGGGTCGGACTTTGCAGACCCTTGCCCTGGAAAATAAACAAATTCTTATATACATAATGAAAAGGGACAATTTTATACTTTAAAAGACTTCATTCTTGCTCTTGCAGTGAAAATTCTTCAAGTAACACAGGATTCTATAAAAATATGTCATATTTCATGACACTAGTAAAGTGACTATTAGTATAACTCCTGGCATGTGAGCGTATCTCAAATCAAATCCACATTTCTGGCTATACTTACACATTTTGAAAAGGAGAGTTTAATGCAAGTTGGATGGTACTCCAGGTGTATTGTCACTTAAAATAGTGCAGAGAGTAATCTTGAGACCAACTGCATTAAATTTAGCTCAGAGCCAAAAGCAGCAATTTGAAATAGTCCTGGATGCAGTTCAGACTTGTATATCTTGGTATGAGATTGCAAATCATCTCCTTTAACAAGTGCCACTTCTTTTTTTATCTAATTGTTTCAATGCTTATTTATTTTTGAGAGAGTGAGTGTGAGCGAGGGAGGGGCAAACAGACAAGGAGACACAGAATCCAAAGCAGGCTCCAGGCTCTGAGCTGTCAGCACAGAGGGCTCAGGGCTCTAAGGACTGGGAGACCATGACCTGAGCAGAAGTCAGAAGCTTAACTGACTGAGCCACCCACGTGCCCCTAACACGTGTTAGTTCTACTAACAACATAAAAGCCACAATAAAATAAACTTTAGATTTTTCATATCTTTGGAATCTGTGTGTCTATGCATGCATACATATCATATGCATAGCTGTCTGAAAGGTAAGGAATAATCAGTCTCCTTAGATATTTTAGGGGGTGAGGAGAATGATCGGTAGGGAAAAAAAGATTAAGCTTTATGAGTTCTATAGTCAACAAAAGAAAGCACGGATATTATTAGGTGCAGTGGAATCGTGCATGTTTTTTATATTATTGAAATTATCTTTGCTGGATTACATGCCGTTTGGAATTTTTTTTAAATCGGCAGAAATTAGGTCAACTAATGAAAAGTTATCACCTTCAAACAAAACACACTTGTTAATCTTCTGTTTCAAAAGTCTAGGTTTTTAAACAATATTATCGTTATTATTTGCACCAATAGAAATGAAAGTATTTCAACAATTCTAAAGCCATTTTTTAAATACTATGACTACATTTTCTGCCATTATAAAATTAAAAAAAAATTAAGTACTTAAATATCATTGACATTTTTGAACCAATAAGTTTCTGCCAATTTTCAAATATCATAAGAAGATTTTGTTCATTAATAAATATTCTTTGTGCTCCAGGCATTGAGTAGGAATTAAGAAATCCAAAATGGGTAAAGCTTAAAAAATGCATTTTAGAAGACACAACAGGCAAGACATAGTTCAGTTTTAACATTTACTAGGCATAGATACACAGTGAGTACTTGACATAAGTCAATGATTTAATACTTCAAACAGCCCTAGGAGTCAGGTCACAAGCTGAGACTCAGGAGATTTAAACAGTAAGTTTATTACCTAAAATCAAATAATTAACCGATAAGTAGCAGTCAGGCTTTGGAGATAGGTTTGCCCGGAATCCAAAGTCTAATTTTGTTTATTGATTTCTCTGTTTTTCCAAGTATACTCTCTAGCTGTTTTTTTCTTTCCTTTTTTTATTTTTTCTTTTTTTCCAACAGCAAAAGGAAACATCCAAAAGTCTTAAGAGAAACACAATCACAATTGCCTAAGTTCTACTGAGATTATTCCTGGATTTCATTCTTATAACTAAAAGTGTCCTTCTCACCGAGAGTTTGTTTATTTGTAAATTTTGCCAGCTTACCATCTCTGTCTTTATTCCATTATTCTTGTCTTCATTTTCCTCATGTTTTCTTCATTTTTTATAATTTTCTTTTGTGTATATATTTCCCAGTGAAATTATTAATACTCAGATGTTTTACTTTATTTTTATCTTGACTTTAAATGTCACCTTATTTTTCTTCTTCCAATATAGTTAATTTTTTTCCAGTGCTGATTTTTAAAAGTAGCAGTAAGTAAATGGAAAGGACTAGAAGAAAAAAAATGGGAAAGTGGCAAAGGACTGGAAGAATAAAAGTTAGTTTATATCTTTTTTTAAAAAAAATTTTAATGTTTATTTATTTTTGAGAGAGACAGAGACAGAGACAGAGCACAAGGATGGGAGGGGCAGAGAGAGAGGGAGACACAGAACCCGAGCAGGCTCCAGGGTCTGAGCTATCAGCACAGAGCCCGACGTGGGGCTCAAACTCACTAGTCATGAGATAATGGCCTGAGCTGAAGTCGGAAGCTTCACAGACTGAACCTCCCAGGTGCCCCAGAGTTACTTTATATCCTAAAGAAAGGTTCACTCAGCAAAGGGGGAACTTGACAGTGCTCTGTGGCCTTGGTTGTCTTTCGTTGGGTAGATCTAACTATGAGTTAGTAGACTTCTGGTCCGTCACCCACTGGCACAGAGGGAGCCCAAGGCTGAGCGTGGGAAAGGCTTTGGGTTTAGCACCCCGCAGGCCACTTTTTCCACTTGACCCACGGGCTTCCAGATGATCAGTTCTACCTTATGTTGCACCTTCAGTGAGGGTTTGTTTCACATGGTTAAACTGAGAGTACGTCCTTTACATAAGTGGACAGAGGGTGGGTCTGACAAAATTGCATTTGTAATTTTCTTCCTCAATATTACATGCAACAAAAGTATCCCTTAAAACTGATGATTAAACAGTCAGCAACATGTTACTAGAGGGAATTTTAGAGGAATAAACCCTTTTTATTTTTTGGTCAGTTACTTCAGTTAAATATTTCCGATCATTTAACAGGAGAAACCACATAATAAGAATCCCACAGGAATCCATAACTTTCTAACATTTACTTGGACATGCAGAGGTTTAAGAATGCTTTAGACCCCTCATCGTGGCATGGTGCTTGTTTATGAGTGGGTGATGCTATAAATTAAGTAGAGCACTTTGCACTGCAATCATGTTTTAGAGATATCAAAACAATTTCATTTATGGCTTCACACTTGAAACCCGTTTGTAGAGAGGCTGGGTGTACAAATGTGTTAAGCTTTGGAGTCATGACCTGCCTAATGCCAAATACAACGTTCATACAGTTAGGGCCACAACACACGTCTTTAATTCTCAATGCAATTTTTTATCACACCATGCTGTCAAATTGGTGCAAGATATAGTGGTATTGGGTTGATTATGGATTCCTCTCTGTAAGTCATGGAGTTCAGGTGCCCTTGAAGACCCACTTAATGTTCCCACAATGGCTTTAGCCCAAGACACCGGTAAGAAGGAGGTGGGTGGCATACTACAAGCACAATGAGCAGAAGAAACTATAAAGTCAAACACTACCTTAGAGTTACTTTATTCTATTATTTATATTGCTGGTAATGCTATTTTGATGAAGACTGGTTATTAGAATATAAGATATATAAACATATATATATATGATATATATGTATATCTTATATTAAATGTGTTACTATATTTCAAAATTCTTATTTACCTTAAGTACCCAGAATTTCTTGATGTTAAATATAATCTTTTTTGCTCTCTTGCAGATTCCATTCTTGTGGTGCCAAAATGTCCTTAAATGTAGCAGAACGTCTCTATAACCAGTCACAAATTTCCTAGTTTTACATATAAGCAGCTTTGTATTCGTGATTCAGAAATCATGTTCAACATGTCCTCCCCCAATCCTTAATTGCATTAGACACTCCCTTGTTCTTCTGTATGTTATACACAGCATCACCTGACTTTTTGGTTTATCGTAAGTCTTCTTTCCTTATCCTGAGCCAAAGCTCCTGTGTAGACTTATCTTTATAAAACCCCTGGGAGGAGGTTTTGTTCCTTTCTTAATGCAAATGTTTCTTTTTATTTCTTTTTTATCTGTTTAAAGTTTATTTATTTATTTTGGGAGAGAGAGAAAGAGAGAGAGAATCCCAAGCAGACTCCTTGTTGTCAGCATGCAACCTGACGCAGGGCTTCATCTCAACAACCGTGAAATCATGACCTGAGCTGAAATCAATAGTCTTCCCAATGCGGATCTACCATGCCTGAGGTGCCTGGTGTGGGGTCTGATTCTCTCCCTTCTCCTGCCTGCAGTGTCCCTCCATCCTGTGAACAGTCTTGCAGATTAGTTTGTTTCCAGCCTGCATCTCCAATTCTTCCTACCCTTTTATTTATTTATTTATTTATTTATTTATTTATTTATTTAAAAAAAATTTTTAACGTTTACTTATTTTTGAGACCGAGAGAGACAGAGCATGAACGGGGGAGGGGCAGAGAGAGAGGGAGACACAGAATCGGAAGCAGGCTCCAGGCTCTGAGCCATCAGCCCGGCGCGGGGCTAGAACTCACGGACTGCGAGATCGTGACCTGAGCTGAAGTCAACGCTTAATGGACTGAGCCACCCAGGCGCCCCTCTTCTTCCCCTTTTAGATGTGGTCTCCAGGGGATACTGGAACAAGGATTTACAGAACAATCCCAAGTCAAAAGGTCACTAACAGGTCCCTAATCCTCTGAAAAGAGGTATTTAACCCACTCCTGGCTTAAGGACTATCTAGGCCAATTTTTATTTCCATCATGGCTCAGCCTGGTTCCAAACATCTGGGCTATTCATAGTTAAATGTCTGAACATCTGCGAGTTCAAAACACTGCCTCATGAGTTGAAAATTTTTGAAACTAAGTGACAGAAACATGGTAGCTAGGGGCAAAGGGTAGACAGCCCCAAGATGGGCTACTTTGGCATAAACATTATTTTGTGTTTTAAGCAATCAAAACCCAGCAGACTAAGGAAAAGCTCTTCACCTCCCCCTCAACTGCCTGCTGGTACCAGGAAGAGAGCTATTACCAGTGATTGTTTTCACCCAAGAAACTTATCTGCATAATAAGGCAGCCTTTGTTTTCCAGACATCTTCCTGCTAATGGACTTTCTCCCCTTTTTTTTTTTAATTTAACTTTTTTATTTTTTTAAAAATTTACATCCAAATTAGTTCGTATATAGTGAAGCAATGATTTCAGTAGATTCCTTAATGCCCCTTACCCATTTAGCCCATCCCCCCTCCCACAACCCCTCCAGCAACCCTCAGTTTGTTCTCCATATTTATGAGTCTCTTTTGTTTTCTCCCCCTCCCTGTTTTTATATTATTTTTGTTTCCTTTCCTTTATGTTCTTCTTCTTTGTCTCTTAAAGTCCTCATCTGAGGGAAGTCATATCATTTTTGTCTTTCTCTGACTGACTAATTTCACTTAGCCTAATACCCTCCAGTTCCATCCAGTAGCTGCATGCAAATGGTAAGATTCATTCTTTTTGATTGCGGAATAATACTCCATTGTGTGCGTGTGTATGTGTGTGTGTGTGTGTGTGTGTGTGTGTGTGTATATATATATATATATGTATATATATACACACCACATATTCTTTATCCATTCATCAATCGATGGACATTTGGGCTCTTTCCATATTTTGGTTATTGTTGATAGTGCTGCTATAAACATGGGGGTGAATGTGTCCCTTCAAAACAGCACACCTGTATCCCTTGGATAAATGCTTAGTAGTGCAATTGCTGGGTCATAGGGTAGTTCTATTTTTAGTTTTTTGAGAAACATCCATACTGTTTTCCAGAGTGGTTGCACCAGCTTGCATTCCCACCAACAATGCAAAAGAAATCCTGTTTCTCCCCATCCTTGCCAACATCTATTGTTGCCTGAGTTGTTAATGTTAGCCATTCTGACAGGTGTAAGGTGGTATCTCATTGTGGTTTTGATTTGTATTTCCCTGATGATGAGTGAAGTTGAGCATTTTTTCATGTGTCAGTTGGCCATCTGGATGTCTTCTTTGGAGAAGTGTCTATTCATGTCTTTTCCCCATTTCTTCACTGGATCATTTGTTTTTTGGGTGTTGAGTTTGATAAGTTCTTTGTAGATTTTGGATAGTAACCCTTTATCTGATATGTCATTTGCAAATATCTTCTCCCATTCCATCGGTTGCCTTTTAGTTTTGCTGATTGTTTCCTTTGCTGTGCAGAAGCTTTTTATTTTGATGAGTTCCAAGAGTTTATTTTTGCTTTTGTTTCCCTTGCCTCCAGAGACGTGTTGAGTAAGAAATTGATGCGGGCAAGATCAAAGAGGTTTTTGCCTGCTTTCTCCTCGAGGCTTTTGATGGCTTCCTGTCTTACATTGAGATCTTTCATCCATTTTGAGTTTATTTTTGTGTATGGTGTAAGAATGTGGTCCAGGTTCATTCTTCTGCAAGTCGCCTTCCAGTTTTCCCAGCACCACTTGCTGAAGAGACTGTCTTTATTCCATTGGATAGTCTTTCCTGCTTTGTCAAAGATTAGTTGGCCATACGTTTGTGGGTCTGTTTCTGGGTTCTCTATTCTGTTCCATTGATCTGAGTGTCTGTTCTTGTGCCAGTACCATACTGTCTTGATGATTAAAGCTTTGTAGTATAGCTTGAAGTCTGGGATTGTGATGCCCCCTGCTTTGGTTTTCTTTTTCAAGATTGCTTTGGCTATTCAGGGTCTTTTCTGGTTCCATACAAATTTTAGGATTATTTGTTCTAGCTCTGTGAAGAATGCTGGTGTTACTTTGATAGGGATTGCATTGAATATGTAGATTGTTTTGGGTAGTATCGACATTTTAACAATATTTGTTCTTCCTATCCAGAGCATGGAATCTTTTTCCATTTCTTTGTGTCTTCTTCAATGTCTTTGATAAGCTGTCTATAGTTTTCACTGTATAGATTTTTCACTGCTTTGGTTAGATTTATTCCTAGGTATTTTATGTTTTTTGGTGTAACTGTAAATGGGATCGATTCCTTGATTTCTCTTTCTGTCACTTCATTGTTGGTGTATAGGAATGCAACCAATTTCTATGCATTGATTTTTTATCCTGCAATTTTGCAGAATTCATGAATCAGTTCTAGCAGTTTTTTTTTATGGAATCTTTAAGGTTTTCCATATAGAGTATCATGTCATCTGTGAAGAGTGA
Source organism: Panthera leo (assembly GCF_018350215.1). Classification (NCBI taxonomy): domain Eukaryota; kingdom Metazoa; phylum Chordata; class Mammalia; order Carnivora; family Felidae; genus Panthera; species Panthera leo. The sequence continues at coordinate 91,701,155 of NC_056682.1, read as the reverse complement.
AAGTTTAACCTCCTCCTAGCTGATTTGGATGCCTTTTAATCCTTTCTGTTGTCTAATTGCAGAGGCTAAGACTTCCAATACTACGTTGAATAACAGTGGTGAGAGTGGACATCCCTGTCTTGTTCCTGACCTTAGGGGGAAAGCTCTCAGTTTTTCCCAGTTGAGGATGATATTAGCGTTGGGGCTCTCATATATGGCTTTTATCATCTCAAGGTATGATCCTTCTATCCCTACTTTCTTGAGGGTTGTTATCAAGAAAGGATGCTGTATTTTGTCAAATGCTTTCTCTGCATCTATTGAGAGGATCATATGGTTCTTGTCCTTCCTTTTATTGATGTGATGAATCACGTTAATTTTTTTGTAGATATTGAACCAGCCCTGCATCCCAGGTATAAATCCCACTTGGTCATGGTGAATAATTTTTTTAATGTATTGTTCGATCCGGTTGGCTAATATCTTGTTGAGGATTTTTGCATCCATGTTCATCAGGGAAATTGGTGTATAGTTCTCCTTTTTAGTGGGGTCTCTGTCTGGTTTTGGAATCAGGGTAATGCTGGCTTCATAAAAGAGTTTGCAAGTTTTCCTTCATTTCTATTTTTTGGAACAGTTTCAAGAGAATAGGTGTTAACTCTTCCTTAAATGTTTGGTAGAATTCCCCTGGAAAGCCATCTGGCCCTGGACTCTTATTTTTTGGCAGATTATCGATTACTAATTCGATTTCCTTACTGGCTATGGGTCTGTTCAAATTTTCTATTTCTTCCTGTTTCAGTTTTGGTTGTGGATATGTTTCTAGGAATTTGTCCATTTCTTCCAAATTTCCCATTTTATTGGCATACAATTGCTCATAATATTCTCTTATTTTTGTTTTTATTTCTGTTGTGTTGGTTGTGATTTCTCCTCTTTCATTCTTGATTTTACTTATTTGGGTCCTTTCCTTTTTCTTCTTGATCAAACTGGCTAGTGGCTTATCAATTTTGTAATTCTTTCAAAGAACCAGCTTCTGGTTCATTGATCTGTTCCACTGTTTTTTTGGTTTCAATAGCATTAATTTCTGCTCTAATCTTTATTATTTCCTGTCTTCTGCTGGTTTTGGGTGTTATTTGCTGTTCTTTTTGCAGCTCCTTAAGGCGTAAGGTTAGGTTGTGTAACTGAGATCTTTTTTTCTTCTTTAGGAAGGCCTGGATTGCTATATACTTTCCTTTTACGACAGCCTTTGCTGCGTCCCAGAGGTTTTGGGTGGTGGTGTTATCATTTTCATTGATTTCCATATATTTTTTAATTTCTTATTTAACTGCTTGGCTATCCCATTCATTCTTTAGTAGGATGTTCTTCAGTCTCCAAGTATTTGTTACTTTTCCAAATTTTTTCTTGTGATTGTTTTCGAGTTTCATAGCACTGTGGTCTGAAAATATGCACAGTATGATCCTGATTTTTTGGTACTTACTAAGGGCTGATTTGTGTCCCAGTATATGGTCTATTCTGAAGAATGTTCCATGTGCACTGGAGAGGAATGTATATTCTGCTGCTTTAGGATGAAATGTTCTGAATATATCTGTTAAGTCCATCTGGCCCAATGTATCATTCAAAGCCATTGTTTCCATGTTGATTTTTTGATTAGATGATCTGTCTATTGCTGTGAGTGGGGTGTTGAAATCTCCTACTATTATGGTATTACTATTGATGAGTTTCTTTATGTTTGTGATTAATTGATGTGTATATTTGGGTGCTTTCACATTTGGTGCATAAATGTTTACAATTGTTAGGTCTTCTTGGTCTAAAGACCACTTGATTATGATATAATGCCCTTCTGCATCTCTTGATACAGTCTTTATTTTAAAGTCTAGTTGTCTGATATAAGTAAGGCTACTCTGGCTTTCTTTTGTTGATCATTAGCATGATAGATGGTTCTCCATCCCCTTATTTTCAATCTGCAGGTGTCTGTAGGTCTAAAGTGGGTCACTTGTAAACAGCACATAGATAGGTCTTGTTTTCTTATCCATTCTGTTACCCTATGTCTTTTGGTTGGAGCATTGAGTCCATTGACGTTTAGAGTGAGTACTGAAAGATATGAATTTACTGCCATTATGATGCTTGTAGAGTTGGAGTTTCTGGTGGTGTTCTCTGGTCCTTTCTAATCTTTTATTGCTTTTCTCCCCTCAGAGAGTCCCCCTTAAAATTTCTTGCATGGCTGGTTTAGTGGTCACAAACTCCTTTAATTTTTGTCTGTCTGGGAAACTTTTTATCTCTCCTTCTATTTTGAATGACAGCCTTGCTAGATAAAGAATTCTTGGCTGCATATTTTTCTGATTCAGCACACTGAATATATTCTCACACTCCTTTCTGGCGTGCCATGTTTCTGTGGATAGGTCTGCTGCAAACCTGATCTATCTTCCCTTGTAGGCTAGGGACTTTTTTTCCCTTGCTGCTTTCAGGATTCTCTCCTTGCCTAAGTTTTTTGTGAATTTGACTCTGATATGCCTTGTTGATGGTCAGTTTTTGTTGAATCTAATGGGAATCCTTTGTGCTTGCTGGACTTTGATGTCTGTGTCTTTCCCCAGGTTAGGAACGTTTTCCGCTATGATTTGGTCACATAACCCTTCTACCCCTATTTCTCTCTCTTCCTCCTCTGGGAGCCCTATGATTCTGATGTTGTTCCTTTTTAATGAGTAATTGATTTCTCTAATTCTTAAATTGTGCTCTTTTGCCTTAATCTCCCTCTTTTTTCCTGCTTTGTTATTCTCTATGTTTGTCCTCTATATCGCTGATTCTCTGTTCTGCCTTGTCCATCTTTGCCGCTGCTGCATCCATCCATGATTGCAGCTCAGTTATAACATTTTTCATTTCATTCTGGCTATTTTTTACTTCTTTTATCTCTGCAGAAAGGGATTCTAACCTATTTTCGACTCCAGCTAGTATTCTTATCGTGATTCTAAATTCTGGTTCAGACATCTTGCTTGTGTCTGTGTTGGTTAAATCCCTGGCTGTCGTTTCTTCGTGCTCTTTCTTTTGGGGTGAATCCCTTCGTTTTGTCATTTTGAAGGGAGAAAATGAATTAATTAGGTAGAAAAATTGAAATTAAAAAAATTAAAATTAAAAAAATATTAAAATTAAAAATAAAACACACCCACACAAAAATCGAATAGATGATGTTAGATCATAGGTGTGTTTTGGTCTGGGTGTCTGGGTGTAGTAAGTGGTTTGACAGATTAGAGAAACAAACAAGCAAAAAAAAGGTGGGGGAGAGGAAAAAAAAAGGAAATTGTTTGAGAATTTGGAAAAATGAATACACTAAAGGAGACTAAAATACACAAAGGTAGAGAATATAGTAGGAAAAATTATATAAACATATTTTTAATAAAAATTAAAAAGAAATATGATTTTTTTCATTTTCTGTATTTAAAAAGGAAAGAAATGAAAAAGGGGAAAAAGATTGAAAAAAAGAAAAAAAATCCTCTGAAAATTTGAAAAAGTGACTACATTGTAGTAGACTGAAGTAAAATGATGGGAGTAAGTTAGAATTTGAAAAAATTTACATAAAAGCAAAAAGTATAGTAATAAAAAATAAATAAAATATTTTTAAAAGAAATTGAAAGTAAAAATGAAGTTTTTCTCTTTCTGCATTCAAGAAAAAGAAAAGAAATGAAAAAGAGAAAAAAGAAAAAGAAAGAAAAAAAGGAAATTGTTTGAAAATTTGAAAAGGTGAGTACACTGAAGTAGACTAAAATAAAATGATGGAAGTAAAGTAGAATTTGAAAACATTTACACAAAAGTAAAAAATATAGTAATAAAAATTAAAGACAGAAATTTTTAGTAAAAACTGAAAATAAAAATGAGTTTTTTCTCTTTCTGTATTCAAGAAAAAGAAAAGAATTGTAAAAGAGAAAAAGGAAAAAGAGAGAAAAAAATGAATAGATGAATCTGCTGACAGGTTGAAGTAGGACTAAAATTGCTTCGTTTTCCCCTGGAGGTCATTCCATGTATCTCTTTATAGTCCATAAATTAAGCCGGCGGTGAGGTTTGTGTTCTTGGAGAGCGAAGTTGGCCCAGTTGGGCAGGGCTCAGTGTAACAGCTCTGCTCTCCCCTAGATGGCGCTGCTAGCCTACTGAGGTGGATTGTTGAGGTGCTCCTCAGGGCGCATGTGCATGTGCTGGAGCGGTGAAAAATGGTCCCACCTAGTCTGTTCTCCCGGATCAGCAATCGCTCACCGGTCCTCCGTTTTCAGCTCTCGTCCATTCCCCGCTTTTCCACTCTTCGTGACCAGGCCCCAGGCACTGCCTTTCTCCCAAGTTTTGTCTCAAATGCTGCTCTTTTCTGAGGCCTCTTACTTCCGAAAGACTGCGGCTTTGACCCGCTCCGCCCCTCTGTGGGAGGGTCTCACCGAGCAATGGCTGAGTGAGCAATGGCCGAATGTTGGCTGCACCCAGGAACGCCCGCTGGACCCTGCTGTTGCCAGTGCCCGGAGATGGCAGCCAGGTGCCAGCCTGCCCCCAAAAAAGATTGCGAGACAGTGGAGCCTCAGCATTTCAGGGACCATGGAAAATCACAATACGTATCTGGCACCAGGCTTCACCCTCAACAACCTTGCTCTGGCACCGGCAAATGTGGCTGCCTTCTGGGGTCTGCTGGGACCAGATGGCTTCAACAGTCTCTACCACATGTCCTTCCAGCAGTGGAACCACTTTTCTCGTGTGGCCCGAGAACCTCCCGGACCCCACTCTGTTCCTGGGGATTCACCTTTCCCACCAGAGCACCGCCAGGTATGGAGCTGCAGAGTTGCAGCCTTTGCGTTCCCCTTGTTTACAGTCTTAATGGAATTTAAACCCTCTCCTTTCTCTTTTCTCCCTTTTTAGTTTAGTCCCTGAGTCTATTTCCAATTTTCCACTTTCTCTCCAGCTGCTTTTGGGGAGGGGTGCTTTTCCCATATTCTCTCCCATCCCGGTCTCCATCCTCTCTCCGCCTGCAAAGGCCCTGCCTGCCGGCTTCTCTCTCCCCAAGTTCACCTCTCTGCGCCATGTACCTGCTGAATTCTGTGATTCAGGTTGTGCAGATTGTTGTGTTAATCTTCCAATCAGTTTTCTAGGTGTGTTGGATGGTGTAGTGTTGGTCTGGCTGTATTTCATGGACGCGAGACACACAAAAAGCTTCCATGCTGTTCTGCCATCTTGGCTCCTCTAGCCTTTCTCTCTTTTGTATCCTCAGACCCTTAACCCTCCCCTTTGCTCTTATGCATCATATTGCCTCACTGTCTTTGGAACTTTATGTCTCTGTGGATAGGCTATTAAATTTGGTTTTCTCCTGTTACTTTCTTTCATATCAGTTTGATTCTTAGTCCAGCCATAAAAGCCTTAAGGGGCAGAATAAGTTTTTCCTCCCTGACAGTGGTTTACTAAACCACTCTCTCACTTTTATAAATGTTTGAAATTCTCCACAACACATTTTTTTAAATGGTGCTATCATGAGAACTTCGCTGGAGAATGGACATTTCAGGAAGCACAAGAAGATGGTAAATAAATAAGGTATGGCTGATAACAGAGGAATGAGTATTTCAGGGAGAAACAACAGGAAGTGCAGAAAAGGTTTGGGGGTAAGAGCTTAATATATTGAGGAATAAGTAAAAAGTAAGTGTGGCTAGAGCCAGATTGGAGATGGGCAGGGTAATAGGAGTTGAGCAACACGGGGTTGAGTTAGGCGTTGATTCAGACCCTGTGTGTCTTTTGATTTTGTTTTGGGTATTATGAAACCTATTGAAAACATTTGGGCGGGTAGGGGTGATGTGTTAAAAATAAATCTCAAGTCAAACATTCATACTAACATTTTTATAGGTATACATCAATTTCTGGGCAACTGTGTTGGCACAAGGAGATGATTTGAGATACTACACTAAACCAAGTAAGAGGGAATAATAACTTGAATTAGGAAAGTGAGGGCAATGTAAGGTGGTGAAGAGTGGTTGGACTTGAGAATTTGATAAAAAATCTTATGTAGTCTATGAGGGGAAAAAGAAGAGTCTGTGATGTACATTCCCCTGAGCAACAGAGAGAATGGTGGCAATATTATTTTTTTTTAATTTTTTAACATTTATTTATTTTTGAGAAAGAGACAGTGTGTGAGCAGGGGAGGGGCAGAGAGAGAGGGAGACATATAACCCAAAGCAGCTCCAGGCTCTGAGCTGTCAGCACAGAGCCCGATGAGGGGCTTGAACCCCCAGACCGTGAGATCATCACCTGAACCAAAGCCGGTCACTTAACCAACTGAGCCACCCAGGCACCCCGGTGGCAATATTATTGAGAAGATAATCATTGGGGATTGGTAAAAATAGTTTGGACAGGAGATTTTTTATTTGTTTGGGATATATTAATTTTGAGATACCTATCAGTTATCCAAGTATATTTTTTGAACCGGTTGTTATATATCAGAATTAAGAACTTAGAGACAAACTCTGGACTGCAGACTTCAAAATTATCAACATAATTACATTTTATTTTTTTTTAATTTTTTTTAACGTTTGTTTATTTTTGAGACAGAGAGACAGAGCATGAACGAGGGAGGGGCAGAGAGAGGGAGACACAGAATCAGAAGTAGGCTCCAAGCTCTGAGCCATCAGCCCAGAGCCGGATGCAGGGCTCAAACTCATGGACCGTGAGATCCTGACCTGAGCTGAAGTCGGAAGCCCAACCGACTGAGCCACCCAGGCGCCCCAACATAATTACATTTTAAACTACAAGAACAGGGGCGCCTGAGTGGCTCAATCGATTAAGCATCTGACTCTTGGTTTAGGCTCAGGTCATGATCTTGCCGCTTGTGAGATTGTGCTCTGTGTTGGGCTCTGTGCTATCAGTGTGGAGCCTGCTTGGGATTCTCTCTCTGCCTTCCCCCATTTGTGCTCTCTCTCTCTCTCTCAAAATAAATAAATAAACATTTAATAAAAATAAAACTTCATGAGCAAAAATGTGTAGGAGTATATAGATAAGAATAGATGTTCTAGTAGTAAATCCTAGTTTATTCAGACTTCAAATAATTGGAAAGAAAAAGAGAGGCCAACAGAGGAGATGGAGAAGGAAGACAAATGCAATAGAAAATCAAAGCATGTGGTATCTTTATAGCCAAGTGTATAAATGTTTAAAGAAGTAAGGGTTTTCTATTTCCAGGAGATGGCACACTAGATGTACAGAGAAAATGTTCCCAGTATAGATTCTTATGAGTGATGGACGTAATATTTTCAACGAAGTTGTTTTTAAGACAAAACAGAGCAGGTGGTAATGTTAGGGAAACAACCAGATGCCAAAAATGACAGAACCACATTCCACAAACATAAGCTAACACCGGAGCTGGTGTCTTTCTTCAAAATATTCTTCACTTCACTGGTGGCCTTGGAGTCTGACTTGAAGAGCCACCTATGTACAAGTAGAAGAGGCAAAAATTTGGACTGATCTGGGTGGAAAATGGAATCACAGAGCCCCATATCATATCAGGACTCCAATGTTTGAACTCGGGGGGGAAAAGCCCCTCAAAAAGAGACTTTACTGTCTCAATTTTGTTCTGAGTAAAGCAGGGTAATAACAGCCTCCTTGAATAAATCCTAACTGCACACCAGTATTCACTCAGTGGGTGTCTGAATTCTTTTTGTGGTATGAAGTCTGAAGTTGAGAATTGACATTAACATTTTTCATAGGGTGGTTTATACCATCAGGCTCTAGGCAAGGGCCCAACAGAAATAACACACTCCTGCTTTCTCAAAGAACACATTTTAGAAACCGACCTAAAAGATTTTACAAAGAATAAAGGAATGTGAGCTGATAATCAAAGAATATGAAAAATATGTCCAAACAAATCTTGATGTCAAAGACAGCTGAAAGGTTGGGCACGGTGACTTTGATTACCTTGAAGGGAATATTTTCTCTCCAGTTGTGAAGAGGAAACCCTGACAGGGTTGGGTTCAAGGGGGAATGGAGGTTGTATTCTTGTCCTATTACTGAGGTAACAAATCACCACAAATTTAGCGACTTCAAACAACACAAATTTATTATCTTCCAGTCTTGAAGGCCAGATGTCTAAGTGACTTTCACTGGACTCAAATCAAGGAGTCGATAGAACTGTATCCCTTCTGGATGCTTTAGGGGAGAATCTGCTTCCATGTCTTTTCCAGCTTCTAGAGGCTACCTATGCTCCTCCTCTCATGGCCCTTTTGTCCCTGTTAATGCCCATGCTTCCACACTCTCATTTCCTTCCTTGATTCTTGTGCCTCTCTCTTGCATTTTTTATTTACTTGCATCAGGACCACTCAGATAATTCAGGATGATCTTCAGAGTTTAAAATTATTAACTTAATCACATCTGCAAGATGTTTTTTTGTCAGGTCTGATAACACATCCACAGGGTCCAGGGATTAGGACGTGGGCATCTTAGGCCGGGCCAGGAGGGCATCATTCTGCCCTCCAAAGAGGGTGGAGGCAAAAGCTGGAGGATCAAAGGAGTGTTTTGTTGTTTATTTTAAACAAGCACAGGCCTTCTGTTTTCTTTAATATATGTTTAATGTGTATTTTTAATGGATGAGGGAAAGAGATATCTGCAGGAATATATTCCTTAAGTGGACGGAAGGACAGGAGATAAGGAGTGCAGAGGCTGAAGAATGCCATAAATTGGGTGAAGACAATTCATAAAGTTCAGCTTTCAAGGGAAAAGTTCAGGGAGCATAGTAAATTTGGTGGCCAGAAGATAATCTTCTGGTTGCTTCTATTGCTTCAGTGAGAAAAGAAGGGAAATGTTATTAGGGAAATGTACGATATTATTGGTGGTAGTTTAAAAAGAAAAAAGCTAATAGCACTGCTGAAAATAAAGTTACTGTCAGCAAGCCAAGAACAGGAACATAGCGAACGTATTCCAGATACCAGGTGTGTCCTACAAATGAAACGTGGAGCCAATAGTCAGGGACCAGAAGGAGATTATATTGAAGAATAGATAGGATAGAACAGAAGCCAGTCAAGGAATTCTGGCATGACTGATAGAGAGTATTGCCTGAATTAAAAGTATAGGACAGACAAGCCCACAAGACACAGAGACAATGCTGTACTCACCAAAGAAGTGGGATGGAAAAAGCAATTGGTCTCTTGAAGACTAGAATCTACAGCTCATTTACCCCATCCCTGTCTTCCATATAGACCCCACGTCATGTTGAATATACCTTCTAAAATATTTTGAGTCATATTTGTATGTCTTTTCTCATTCCTACTGCAATGTAATTAACAAGTAGGAATTGGATTTTTAGAGTAAAATATTTAGAATGAACTCACTTGCTCTGTCATTTAGTAACATTGGTATTTGGCATGTTAAAAATATAAGCCATAACAATAATATATAATAAATACAGATAATGGTTATTGTAATACCATAAGATATAATAATCTCTACATTATTATTCATGGTTATTAAATACTAAAATTATTCAAGTAGCAATTGTTATTTTTTAAAGTAACAGTTGTCAACGATGCAATGCTTTTTGTAGTAGTAATAATTAGGATATTTCTTTTATTGTCTGCCATATAGCAATTATTTCCAAAATGAGTTTTCCAGAATCTTCTTTCTATGCTGAACATTGGAGCTTAAGTTGTTTTTTTTTTTTTTAACAACAAAAACATAACAATGAAATACTAATAGCTTTCTATTACAGACTATTATCTCTAAACACTTTAAATACAATAATTCATTTAATTCCCTGCAATATACCAGTAGTGTTGGGTCAGTACTAATAATATTCTATTTATATGATGAGGTGTCTAGAGCTTCAAAATATTAACTCTCTAAGGTTTACGGATAATAAATGACACAACCATCATGGTAGCACCTTATTCCTTCAAGAAGTGTTTTAAGAAATAATTGCTTAAGGAAAAACCAAGGTTGGGATATATGTGATGCCAGAAAGAGACACAACTTACACTTTACCTTTTTCATTGACTTCTAGGATAAAAATGACTAATATGAACCTGCATGGGCTTTCTGATTTTAAATTACATGCAAGGGAAAAATAAACATTTCTCTCCATAAAACAACATTGAGGAAATAAAGCAAAGCTGTTTCCTATATTCAGAAGCATATAGAAAATTGACTGGCATCTTGATGGATTCCATTGCTATGCAAATTGTATTCCAGCTAATCTGCCTTGATGCCAGAGAAAGGCATAGCATCAGACACTTGTGAAGAATGTAAAAGCAAGGGATTTTTACAAGATAACCCCGGGTTTCAAGCACAATTATGAAATTCTCTGAAAGCAAAAATATTTCTAGGTATTAATAAATTTACTGTAAAGAAATCTATAATGCTTGATAAAATTACCTACCTGCCTGCCTGTTGTTTTTACTCACCAATTCAACTGTGTGGCCAAATATTGTTATTCAGGATGCACTATTAAAAGAGATTTCTCAAATACATTCATCATCATCGTAAGATCAAAGTTTCATTTTTACATGTTGCCTTTATCTAAACCTCTAAGTACTGGGGACAAGTTATAAACCATCTTCTTTTGGCAGCATTTTTACTTAAGAAGGATAAATTTGCAAACTTTGAGGTAAAATACATAAAAGTAGTCAATACCATTTCTTCAAATCATGAGAGATATTTATTCTTATTATCTTTTTTATTGAATTTAATGCAATTATTATAGAATGTATGGGCCACGATTCTAAGAGTAGAATCGGGCATTACCAATGTTGATAATTTAAGCAATTATTTAGTTCTGTTTATATCAGATATATAAAGATTACAACGAAATATTATGGAGAGCAAGGAAATAACTTTGTATAAGTTAAATGAACTTTGATTCGTTAATTTATCTTCAAGGAAGGATGTAGGCAATGTATGCCATTTATCACCTAGTCTACAAATGGACCAGTTTAAAGATAATAAAGATGTGGAATTAAAAAAAAAAATCAGATTCCAGATATTGATTATTTTGATCTATATTTTCCCCCTGGAGTACCCACTCTATAGCTACAATATTTGGATCAGCAGCCAAACTCTTGAAACATATGGTCAATACTCAGCATGCCTGCTTCCTCTACTTCAGTTCCCTCCATCACCAAATTTAGTGTTGGCTTCCACTCCTACTACTCAAACAGAATAATAGCTCTTGATCATGTTTCCAATTAACTCCACATCACTAAATTTAAAGGAGATTTTAATTTTCACATCATAATTTTTTCAGCGTCGTTGGATACTGCTGAGCTTCTTGAAACATTCTTTTCCTTTGCTTCTAAATCTCAACAGTCTCCCAGTTTTCTTTCACTTCTCCAGGCAGTCTCCTCTTCTTTGAATGATTTTCCTGCTCTACACAGACATTATACGTTGCTTTTTTTCTCTGTTTGGTTCTAGGCCCTCTTCTCTCTCCTTTTTTTTTTTCCCTTGGGTTATCTCTTCCATGCTGATAGTTACAATGATGACCGCATATAAAGATGGAGTCCGAATTCATGTCTTTAGTACAGACCTCCTTTTTCTGAGCTCTAGAGCTAAACATCCTGAAGGCTTGCAGGACATCTTTTTTCTGTTTCAGTTACTTCAAATGTAAGATGTGTAAAACAGAGGGCAGGTTAGCCAGACCAGTTTTATTTTTATCAATTTGTATCTGCAAATGTTCCTGCCATTTTTAAAGTCATGCCAAGTCTAATCAAGTATTTATCTTTCAGAACCAAAGGCTCCCTCATGTCTTTTTCATATGATGGTTTATTTTCATCTATACCACCGACATTCCTATCCAAGCTATGATCCTCTTTCACGTGGATTATAACAATTTTTTCTATCCAAGCATATGATATATGTGTATATTTTAAGCCTTTATTTATTTACTTTTTAACAAACACTTATGTAATATATCCTATGTGCCAGGTTCTATTCCAAATATTTTTAGAAAATACAGTAAAACCTTGGATTGTGAGTAACTTGTTCTGTGAGTGTTCCACAAGACAAGCAAACATTTCTAATGAATTTTAACTCGATAAATGACTGATTTCTTGCAATACAGGTAGTACGTGAGGCCGAATGTCACATGATCACAACTGAGCGAATGGTTCTTGATATTCACTTTGATATATGAGTGCTTTGGATTACAAGTATGTTTCTGGAACAAATTATGCTTGCCAATCAAGATTTTACCATACTTAGTCTTCAGAATGATTCTATAAGGTATTTACAATTATTATCTCTACTTTGTAGACAGGGAAAATGAGCACAGAGAGTTTAAGTAACTTGCCAAAGAAGACCCTCAAACTAGTTGGGGTTAAAAAATACAAAAAAACAGACAGTCTTAACTAATTCTTTATGTTGTATCTTATTGTATTTACTAACGCAGAAAATATAGTAATGTATTTTTAAAATTTACAATAAAAAAGTTTTACTTATGCAGTTATTTTTTAAATTTTTAAATAGGTAACTCCCACATCATTCCACACCACTTGGGTATTTTATATGCTCACACTAAAAATTTTAATTACAGTGAAGAAGTCAAGTCTTTAGGAAAGAGATCAACACTGTAATAGAGTCTGTATATCTTTATTTCAGCCATTTAGCTGAATGGATAACCAAGCAACGGTTATGACTTACAGCCAGGACACATTTTTTTTTAAGATTGTAATCTATTGTATACTAGTATCTGCAAGAGCCTTGAATATATTTGCATCCTGTTAAGTGGCAATAATTTCATAAATAACTGAAAACTATTGCAAATATTTTTCTAAGTTTATTCTCATATATTAATATAAGCCAGCTAAAATAAGCTACATAAGCACATGAGCTATCAATCTGCTTATTTTTCATCTTTGATAGAATAGAATTTTTGCTTCCCATTTTAACCCAACTTCTAAACAATTATTTAATTTTGTTGTGTCCCCTTATTGTTCAGGATACAATTTTATGATTGAAACATAGATCTTAGACACAATAAGCTCAGAACATTGGCCAACCCATTACAAAACTGAATCTACCTTTTAATGAATATGTTTCCCCAAGTAAGAAGACAATACTAGTATCTGTACCAGCATATTTAAGAACAGATAAATATTTTCTTTAAGTCCAGAATCATGCAATAGCATTGTGTTTCAGAATTGCTGCATTAACTATTGTTTGGGATAATGAGTTGACTCTTACACAGCTCAGCACAGTGTAATCACAGACGAGCAGCCTCGACAGTGTAACAAAGACTGAAACGTCCATGGGAAAATAATACAAGATTTGAAATAGGAATAGATTTAGCAGGCTCTTTGCAGTTAACCTTTAAAAATGCCATTTGAAGTTATTGAAAAGAACCAATACAGTAGTTTAAGAAAATCGTGCCATTATGAAATGTTATTCTAGAAAATCGTCCTGATTGAACTAGTTTTTCTATCTGATGTATACATACACATTCATATCTTGAACAAGGTGGAAAAACGTTAACTTTCTCAAACTGAAAAATATGAAAAAAAGTCCATTGTTTATTCTAATGAAGAATAGAAATGATAGTGTAGCAATCACCTCTTCTATTGCTATCTCTTTATTTGAAATTTTTTTTTCAAATCTTTTTCTCAGTGCTATGTTTACTTACTTGAAGTGACAGAAAAAAATTCCACATAAGGAAGAATGCTAAGAAGTAATAACAGCAGATTGACCTGATATCTTATCTGGTCTTTGATGAGTTAGAATGATCCATTGTGCTACTTTAACAATTACCTATTTAAGAAAACTCTACAAAATAACAGAATATATATAAATAGGGTCCATACACCAAGTGTGAGAATGACAGATATTTTCACCAGGAAGATTAGTTTAAAACTCTAGAAGTTCTTAGTCATCTTTATCTTGAATGTCATTTGTCTCATAGCACTGAAGAGATCTAAGAGAAAACCAAAATATAAAGAATCAGAACAGATTCTTTATATATATATATAATATATATATTATATTATATATATATTATATATATATAAATACATACACATATATATATACATACACATATATATACATATATACATATACAGAACATATATATATATATAATTTTCATATATGTGTATATATATTCTCTTGTTACTTAAAGAAATTATATTTCTTAAATATTTTGCATTTAAAGAAAACATTTATTGTTCTTTTTTTTTTACTGGTGTTATACCTTATTATCTATATGAAGAGCAAGAAACTTTGAGAGGGTGGTTATCTATGCTATAGCCTTGCTGTCACTGTTTGATTCTATTAAATCCTCCTGTACCCACAGGTACAGCCTTATCATTTGAAACACTAATGCTATATGAAGAGTGAAAAGAACAGAGAGGTTTCCTAGCAACTCCTGGGATCTTTCTAAAGCAAGTCAGTTAAAACCATACAGTACGTGCAATGGGTGTAAATTAGAATGTGAAATGCAGTCATAGGTTTCCAAATGCCCACTATAAAACAGAGTAACCTATAATAGGAGCCGAATTGCTTAAGAAGGAAATCACATCAGAGCCCTGACAGCTTAAAAATCATTTAAATAATCCTGCTTAAATTCCACGGAAAATGTTTAAGTCCAAGTACCAGAACCAAGTGCCAGAGTACAAAATTACGGTTCATAATGCCTAGTGACCTTACTCTGGGCATGGACTTTGAAAAGCATCTTATCATTGCCTGCTCCTACCCTCTACATGCACACACACACACACACACATACACACACACACACACACACACACACATGCACACACACACACACACACACTCATTCCCTTCATGTGAAAAATTATTAAGAGAATATAGATATATGGGTATCTAATCAATACATTTTCTGTTTTTACATTATACATTCACTTTATGGAAACAAAATACAGTTAGAATATGGTTAGAACAAAATATAGTTAGAAGATTACATTGCTGGAGAAACTTCTCTTGAGCTGTTTAAAGTACAGTAAACATAACTAGCATTTATGTAGTACATGACATTTGAAACAGTACTTTTGCTTATGCTTTCATTTTATATTTACTAAATTTCTTTGAAGTAGTGATTATTTCATAGCCCCATTTCAAGACAAGAGAACCAAGTTTGAGAGAGAGAGAGAGATTAGATGGTTCATTAAAAGCCCCTTAGGTAATAAGTGGATGAACCAGAATGCCAGATGAGATGTTCTAACTAGAAAGACTTTCTGCTTGTCTTTACATCAGTATCTCATCCATTTTTATAGAAAGACTTTAAATGAGGCTTTTAAAAAGACGTGATGAATGAGTGGTTGTAAAGTTGCAAGAGGAAGAGGTCCCATTCAATAAAGACTGCCTTAATAACACTGTGAAAAAGTTTGCTCTCTCACTAACGAAAAATTCTTGAAAAATAATTATAGTAAATATCATTTTGTGCATTCACTAAACTATCCTCACCTATTATAGAAAAAAGAAAAATAAAACAAGGAGTCTTACTGAAAGCAGCAGAGCCAAGGTAGAGAGAGGAACAAACAATTAGGTTATGGATAGTTACTGCAAATAAATAGAGTGTTGGTTCAACTTTGATTTCTCTAGCAACCCATGCAATAAAAAAAAAAAGTGAAAAATAAAAATTCATTTCACAAACACCTAGGTGCAATGCATAGAATACTCTTTCTTTGTAAGACAGAAAACAAATATATTAACTGGAAGAACCTGAAACCTATCTATGTGAATGTGAAACACTAATTTAGCTTCACTAATCTTTTCTTGCCTGATAAAGAGCAGACATAATACAATTTCTATATGCTAAGACTTTTTGGAGAGTGAAAGGATAATTATGAAAGTTATTTTATAAATACTATTTAAATATGTTATGTTTTTATACTACCTTATTTAAAGAACTATTCAAATATGGTGCCATTAAAATGACCACTAATGAAAGTTTTCATGTTTGACAGATTAGTTATTTTTCATTAATAGCTATCATATTTGTCAAGTATTTGCCTAGACTTCCTACATATTTACTCTCATGAAAGTTATTTGCTTCCAAAAATGAAAAATAAGAATAGAATAACCATAGTAGAACCAAGATAAATAAGCCTTTAAACAGTTCATTCTTCCATTCTTATGAATGTTTTATGAATGTTTTTACCTTGACTCTATGGTCAAAGGTGTCAATGTTGAATGAAGGTGTGTGAGGGCACATACAGGGAAAGCAAAAAACAATAGAGAATATTAGTAGTTATAGTGATTTGTGCTTGCTTTGGTTTTGGTTTAAACAATAGATGTTAGAGTAGGGATGACAACCAACCTTCCTTCCTTCCTTCCTTCCTTCCTTCCTTCCTTCCTTCCTTCCTTCTTTCTTTCTTTACCTGGTATCTGCCTATCTGTGGAGTTTGACCAACAAACCCTGGGCGGTGGATGACAGATTACTCCAGACTCCTGAATTGGAGAAAGGAAAAGGAGGGGACCAAGTGCTCTAGTGGCAATGACCCCTAGCAAAGCTCTTCTCCAGTTTTTATTGAGAATCTTATCAGTACATTTCAAGGGGTGCAATGAAAGGGAAAGTATAGTTTCAAATGCAGGAAAAAAAGCATACTCATAGATTATCCAGGAACATTACAATCAGGGTACTGAAGTGCAGGCATATGTCACAGGGGCAGTGTATACGTCATAGGGAGGGAGTTGTTTTACTACTTTTAGATTAAGTATTTACAGAGTGGGAAAACACATTGATTCACAGTCAAAGTCAAGCTGTTGTCAGTCTTAACATTTCAAAGGAGAGCCGGTTTTCCTGGTCTGCTTTGCTGCCTCTCAACCAGCCTTTCCCTAGGCTGCAAATATTTCTTACTGAAATCCTAGCCAACCAGCCTCTATGAGCACCCACACCTATCATTTATCACCATCATCTATTATTCAGTCATTTATTCATTCATTCATTTCAAAATCAGGACTGACAAGGTTGTTTTTTATATGTGTCATATTTAGTCTGAACTATGTCAAATAAAAAACAAATCAGGATTTAGATAAGGAGAAACTTTATGTCAAGAGATTGTTGCCAAGAGCAGAAAATGGACTACCAAGTTGAGACAGGAAGACTATTACCAAAAGGAGAAAGCACCAGCCATGAGATCTGTGAATGTCTGAGAAGTTAGGCAGAAAGTAGATTTTCTTTTATAGGGAAGAGTGAACAAGACAAAACAAACAAAACAAAACAAGAGCAGGGAGTGGAGGAGTGGGGTGAGGGAATGAATGGATAGAGGTGGTAGTGATAGGACAGTAGATCAGAGTATGTTTTGCCCTGATGCCAATCAAGTCTTGGAGAAGCTTAAGGAGGGGTTGTGTACTGACTCAGACTGTGTGGGTGGGTTAACGTTCAGGGGAATGAGGAGAGCAGAGATGCTTGTCCAACACTTGGTTAACAAGCACTCTGGTTCCCATTGAGAACACCAGGCAAAAGATTGAACTATTCTTAAAAGACAAAAAATGAGAATATGGAGGGTCTGTGTAAGACCTTGTCATAGGGAGCATATTCTTACCTAGTCTATATGCGGAAGGATAGTTTTTGCAATAAGTAGCTTCCTGAAAATAACAGAGTGAGACAGTTTATTGCTGTTATACAGGATCACAAGAATCAAGTAAAGTTAAACATTGCCAAGCACTTTCTGTAAGCTAGCTTAAAACTTGACTTTTTTTTTTTACACTCATTTCTCATTTGTCTTCTATCATTAAATAAATATTAAGAATATTCAGCTTTGGAGCATTCTTCTTTAGTTTCATAGAAATTCAAGAATAATTTTTTAGGTACCACATCCACACTTCTGGCTTATAAATGCTTTTACATCCATTTTTGTTGTTGTTTTTGGGGAAAGAAAAACAAAAGAAGGCAATGAAAATGTGACGGTATAGTTAAATAACCTGGCTGTTTGTGAGTTCAATTCTGATCTTATGAGTGCTTCAGGTATATAGACCTAAAGGTTCACTAAATTCTTTACTGTACATTTGCATTGTTTCAATCTGGAATAACTCAATAACTCATTCAGGTTTTGTTTGCTCCTGGATGATGAAACTACCCTTAAGTTAACCCTTTTTGTTAATGCAAAGAAACAGAAATTTTCTAAAAGCAAAATGCCTGCTTTATAGATATACACACACACACACACACACACACACACACACACACACACACTATTTAAAGTCTGTGAAGGTTAGTATGGGTTATTTTCTTTTATTTATATCCTTTCAAATAAAGCATTAGTCATCAATTTTGTGCATATAATGGGAAATGTGTTTTATAAAATACTGTAAGTCAAAGTACCACAAAGACTCTGGAATTTTTTGAACTGTGATAATGGTAACATTTTGGTATTAAAATCCAATTCCTTAGTATTTCTATACCTTTAAATTTATTCATTAACTTCTCTAATTTAGCTACTTTCCTTCTATCTGATGAGTTAAAAGTAATTGGCCCCATTTACATTCTCTGCATTCCAGTAGACTGGAATACCTTTTCTTGTCTGTAATTTTTTTTTCTATCACTAATTAATCCAATGAGAAATAGAAGAACCAAAATAAAACTAGTTATATCATAAGTCTAGTGTCTTCATTTCTTTCCAGAGTAACAACTTAAGTCATAATGTACTTTATGTGGACTAGTATATGTAAATAATTTAGTGGAGCCTCAAATGCATAGTAAGATCAATAAAGAGTAGATGTGGTTATTCATATCACCACAAACCTGTGACATATTATTATCTGAATTTTACATATGGCTACACTGAAGCAGAAAAATATCTGAGGTATCACTGGAAATAAAAGACAGAAACAAGATCTTCATCTGTGCCTGTATGTTCTCACAGATTAGCATCATAACCACTTTAAAACACTGCTCAGGGGGCGCCTCTGTGGCTCAGTCAGTTAAGCCTGTCTTCCACTCAGGTCATGATCTCTTGGTTTGTGAGTTCCAGCTTTCATTGGGCTCTCTGCCGCCAGTATGGGGCCCGCTTCGGATCTTCCCTCTCCCTTCTCTGCCCCTCCCTCACTCACACTCGCTCTCCTTCTCTCTCTCAAAAATAAATAAACAATAATAAAAAAAAAAAAGACAATGATCAGATAGCTCTTGCAAAGATTAGTGGTTAAAAGGTGTCTATTACAGGTAATATACATCTGTTTAGTTGAGTTAATGTCATTGTTTACTAATCATGTACATAATTCACATAGCATGAACTTGATTGGGCAAAATAAGTTGTTTTACACACTGCAATTAAAGAAGTCTACTTAAAATAATATTGATACCTATAATATATTACCTTCAAACAGTTTCCATTGCTTTTTTCACCTAGAGATTATGATACCATACAACAAGTGAAAGGAAGAAAGGAAGAAAGGACTATCTTCATAAAGGCTATATTTGTTAGACAACAACAGATTTAAAATATTAAGTATCTTACATAATTGAAAATCAAGAAGCTAGAACTTCATTGTTTTCTAAACTCTCTTTCCAATTTACACAGCTAAGTTTTCTTTCAACACAACCTCTCATTCCAGTTAATGGTCTCCATAGTCTCCTCTATGAAAACACCCACCAATCATGACCATTCCAACCTTTGAATATTCCTGTAATGTTTTTCCCAGATTAGCTCTGTACTCCTTTGTAGATATTTTAACAAGTTAATAATAATATCACTGTTCTATGACCAGAGGCATTAAAAAATGTTATAAATTGTGAAGATTATAAAGAGTAGTTGCTTAATAATAAGATATAAACTACATTTGTCTTATTTTTTTTTCTATTTGGGTTATATTTAGAAATACAAAGTTATTTAAAACTATCATAAAAAGATATCATAATCATATTTCAATAAATTTGAAACTTTGGGTGAAATGGAAAATCTCCTGGAAAATGCAACTCACTAAAATCAAGTCAAAAGGAAATAGAACACTATGCTAATTTCATATTTTTTTGAAAATAGAATCTTAGAAAACTGCTCAATGAAAACAAACAAGTACCTCTAGATAAGATATATTCACTGATAAATTTAAAGGAATAATATGAATTTGTCACAAATATCACCAGAGTATAGAAAAAGAGGGAACACTTCTCCGCTTATTTTATGAGACTACAATAGCTTTGATATCAAAAAGTCAAGAAAGGGGTGCCTGAGTCGCTCAGTGGGTTAGACATCTGACATCAGCTCAGGTCATGATCTCATGGGTTCCTGAGTTTGAGCCCCATGTGGGGGGCGTTCTGCTGTCAGCACAGAGCCTACTTCAGATCCCCTGTCTACTTTCTCTGACCCTCCTTCACTCGTGTATGTTTATGCTGTCTCAAAAGTAAAATATATATTTTTTAATTTTTTTAAAAGTCAAAGATATGAAAGAAAAATGCAAACCAATATTTTTCATAAACATATTTTTAAAGCTCCTTAACAAAATATTAGCAAGCCAAATGTAGCCATATATCAAAAGAATAATAAAAAATGAAAAATACATGACAACTAAATTGAGTTTCTCTAGGAATGTAAAGTTGATTTAACATTTCAATTAAATCATTCAATGCAGCATACTAATGTAATAAATAATTTTAAAATGATCATTTAAAAACAAGAAAAAACTGTGATAAAATTTCAAGGACAAAATTTTAGATGAACAGCTTGAACAAACTGAACATTGCAAAGCATGTATAAAATCCGACAAGGGTAGCTATAAATGAAACTACTAGAAATACAAACGTAATCACAAAGAGTTAACAAAATGTAATCATACTCTAGGAAGTATAATAAAAAAGATTTAAGATATTGCCTCTCTCTGCCCCTCCCCAGCTCGCATGTGCGCTCTCTCCCTCTCTCAAAATAAATAAATGAACATTAAAAAAATAGCAACAAGATTGAGGACATTTATAACACTACAATAATGAAGAGATGGCAGTTTTGATGCAAAGATAGATGAATAGATGGGTGGAACAGGTGAAAAAGGCATGTATTGTTGACTGTAAAGGTCAAAAGATACATATTTTGCACAATGCTTAATCCATTGGAAGTTTTAAACATCAGTTTTTATTATATTTTGTATTTTATGCTACTTTTTTTTATTTCCCACATCAGCGGACATCAATTTACCAATAATTTAAAAGATCACCTCCTGACTTTCTGACACTGACCTCAATGTTTTCTCTTTATGACACTAGTAAGGAACAATTAAAACCTCATGTGTAGGATCTGGGGGTGTAAGACTCACTAACACGCACGGACCTCATTTCTTCATTTGAAAATTGTTGATAATAATGGTAGTCATATAATATATATATTACTACATATATATATATGCTTTTTTTTTTTTATGTGGAGCTCAAACTCACAGCCCAGAGATCAAGAGTTGTGTGCTCTACCAACTGAACCAGTTCAGTGCCCCAAGTGATATTTTTGTAAATATAAGACCTGCAATGACAGTGATGATTACCTCAGCTATATTGGACATATAAGCTTGTAGCCACTGGTTTGTCAAACATTGACAAATTTTCTTCTAGCAGGACTGATCTAATTTGTTTTCGCTCTGCAGAATATTATGAGACAAAACAAAATCTCAGATTAAGAAAGGCTATAATGAATATTATCTCACAGAAGAAAATAATCATATCAATTCATTTTTATTCATTCAATGGCACACCTTCTTCTTTAGCTGAAACAAGTAACAAAAAAGCCATATGGACATAATTCAGGTTATATTTACATTTGTGATATCTTGTATTGGGAGAAGAAAAGTTTTCCTCTACTCTTTTAGATTTAGTAACCTAGAAGTGTGGGTTAAAGTGAAAAAAGACAGATAAACGGAGGAGATAAACAGAAAACAGATAAACATGGGCTTCATGGAAAAAAAGTGAAAACCAAAATAAGCTGTTAGGCCTGAGGGCTTATATGGCATTTTAACAAAAGGCAGTAAATTCTGGAGAAGTGACTAGACAAAGCCAAAGTGGTTTGGTCTTCTAGGGACAGTAAATTGTGGTTAAGTAAATATGTAAGGGAGACTCATGGGAGAGCATTATCAGTAAGCTTTGTTCAGACTCAAGTTGGTGCGCTCTCCTGTGAGAAGAGTCATCTCCACAGACTGAACCATCCTCTTCCTGTATAGGAGGGGGAGACGCTTTTACAAAGAGAAATTGAGACAGGGAGGAGAGGTCAGAGAGTTCTTCCCATGTTTGCTATTTCTAAACTTCTCTTCATAATATTTATGCCAAAGTTAATTGTCTTCTGTGGTGGCATATTTAGATTCCCTTCACCCATTTTACTTTGCTGCAACAAAGGATCGCAGATTGGGTGGCTTAAATAACACAAATTCATTATCACAGTTCTGGAGGCTAGAAATCCAGAATCAGGGTATCAATAGGGTCAGCTCCTTCTGAGGGGTGTGTGGGAGAATCAGTTCTATGTCTCTCAGCTAGCTTCTGGTGGTTTGCTGGCCATTTGTGGTGTCCTTTGGCTAATAGAAGCTTCACCCACATTTCTATCTTCATCTTCACCTGGTATTATCCCTAGGTGTTTGTCTCTATGTCCAAATGTTCCCGTTTTATAAAGGCACTAGTCATATCAGGTGAGGGAGCCCCCTAATCTTCACCAATTCTATCTGCAATGACCATTTCTAAATAAGGTCACATTCTGAGGTACTGGATGTTAGGACTTCCACATGTGAATTTTGGGAAGATGCAATTCAACCCACAACATAGCTGTCCTAATATTTTTTTTTTCTTTTGCACATGTGACAATAGAGTACTTGAAATGTGACCAACATGACTGAGAAAGCAAATATTTGATTTTACTTAATTAACTTACATTTAAGTTTAAAGAGCTATATATGGCTAGTCGTTTCTATATTGTGCAGTGTACATTTTTAATGTCAAATTTATATGGGAAAGTCCCTTAAATGCTATTAGCTGTTATTATTTTGTCCACAAAATTTGTTTCACAATATAAGAGCTCTTGTAGAATTATAAGCTTGTTTTATAATGATCTGCTGTTACTTGAAATATGCACACAACTTAGTAATATTCAGTTTGATAGTCTGTTTAACAAAGTAAGCTACATAAATAAGTGATTTTCTTTATTACTATTAGCCCAATTTTACTTTCTAAAAAATAAAAATTGTTACATTTTATTTACCATAGTGAGACCAAAAATATTGAAAATCTTATGCTTTTTCTTCACAACTAAATATTACTTTTTAAGTTCCAACAATCTATTTGACTGTATTTCATACCAAAAGTCCATGGGAACAGGGGAAATTGATAGTGAGCAGAATTTCTTTCAATCTATTCTAGCTCAATTCATTACTTAAAGAAAAAATGACTACATGATCATTAATATATTTCCTTTTATTTTCACCGAAAAATTTACAAAATAAGTTTCAAGAATAATTACTTTTTTCACCGGAAAAGGGATGTTTACGGGTCACCTGGGTGGCTGTCAGTTAAGCGTCTGACTCCATCTAGGCTTGGGTCATGATCTCATGGGTGGTGGGATCGAGTCCCCTGCCAGGCTCTGTGCTGACAGCATGGAACCTGATTGGGATTCTCTCTCTGTCCCTCCCTTGCTGGTTCTCTTTCTCTCTTTCTCAAAATAAATAAAACTTTAAGAAACAACAACAACAACACACAAAAGTGATGTTTAAGAAGAGAACATATATCTCCCAAACATTTTATCAACCTATTGCTCAATAAAGCAATATCTATTTACCATTTGTCATGTTGTTATAAATAAATACCTGTTGAATATGTAAAAGGATATATTGCAATTTGTTTAGAAAAAATATAAAGAAAAGAAATATAATATCTAAATTAGTAACCATAGAAATTCTTTTAAAAAGATAGAATTGGAAAACAATTTAGAGATAGAAGTAGTAAAGCATAGAACATGATGATAAAGTAAATATTTATTGAACCATGCCAAATAAAATTTAATGAGGGATTTAAGTTTATAGTCTCAAAATGAAACAAAAAATGAAAACATGTTTGTCTTTTTTTTAAAATGAAAAAAAATAATGTTTTGTTGTGGCATTATGACTCATAATACTGATATTGGTGTTAGTTGGAACTCTGCCATTGAGATGTAACCACATAAAACTTTGTTCCTATTTCCTTTTCAGAATTTGAAAGATGGTATATTTTTATGAGGCAGTTCCATGTCTCTGGAAGTATTATTTCTACCACCCCATAGCTTGTTAAATATTCTACCATTAACCCAAGATAGAACTCTGCTGTCACTATGTAATACTGTTGTTGTGTGAGCCAATGAATTGGCTCTGAAAGTGGTTTTTTAATTTTTTAATTTTTTTTTAGAAATTTGGTACAGGAAAGACATTTGCTGTATTTTACCGTCCCTGGATATGTGTTATCTGGATGAAAGCAGCAAACCAAATAATCTTATAGTCATATTCTTGTTTAAGAGATCAATGTAATTATAACCAAGATAGAAGAAAACCGATAAAACAACACAATTTTACTCTTCAGATGTAGTGTTTCTGTTTTCTCACAAGGTTTTTCTCTCTGCCTGAGTATTATGTGTGAAGAGAAATCTGGCAGAGTTTTAAAAATTCAGTAGATATTTAACCAACACCAGTTGCTTCAAGATTACTGTGCTAAATGCTTAGAGAAAGATAGAAATAAATAAAAGAGCAGGAATCTATAATTTTTATGCTAAATCTCATAGAAACATTTGTTTAATATACACTGGTCATCCTGATAATCTGGATTCTGAAGAATGGTTTATACTATTTAAAATTTGGTGACTTCACAGTATATTAATTAACCTCATTAAAATAGCCAAATAACAACAATAATAAAACAATGATAAAAATGTGTGAAAACTATCTTGGATAAATTTTCACAGAAATCTTTCTTTCTTTCACCACTCAGTTGCACACGCGGACACATGCACATGTGTGCCACACACAGAACCAACTATGAAGTAGATAGTTAGATCTCCAGAGTTTCAAGGTCAACCAACTTTGGGAGACGTTAGAAGATGGCTGGGATATTATCAATATTCTTTTAAGCACTTGTCATGTGTTAAGAATTATACTATGTGCTTTATGTGTATTGTTTTATTGAACATAACAATAATATATGATAACTTTTAATGCTCCATTCTTATTTTTAAAAAATAAGGAAATTGATAAAATTCACTTCAGACTTATTACAAAAAAAGACAGAATTCAGACTCAGGATTCTTCATATTATACCCATTGGTTCCAATGAGTGGTTTTCAGACCTACAGCATTTACAATACCAGAAAACTTATAAGGAAGCAAATTTTGGAGCCCAACCAAAATATTCTAAATCACAAACTTGGGGGCAAGGCCCAACAATCTATGTTTTTAAAAGTCCTGTGGTGATTCCAATGCATGCTAATGTGTGAGTGTAAACACCATAACTCATTCTCTCTAACATAGCACTACACTTAAAACAGTTATATGTACTAGGTATCTGTGTTTGAAATAATTGAAATTATTAGAATACTATCTTAGTTTGGGCTGCTGTTAAAAAATATCATACATAGGGCGACTTAAACAACATGAATTCCTCATAATTCTGGAGGGTGTAAGTCCAAGATCAAAGTGCTGGCCACTTCAGTGCTTGGTGAGGGTATCATGAGGGCATCACCCTTATGACTTCATCTTAACTGAATAACTTCTCAAAAGCCCTCCCTCCAAATACCATCACACTGGAAACTGGTGCTTCAATGTGGGAATTTTGGAGAAACACACACAGTCCGTCCATAATAAATTCTTAATATTATAATGGATTTCAACCATATGATAATTCCTATTTATAAGGCTTAAATACATCCTTACTACAAGTCTTCAATAGATCTTCCACCAATGGAATATCAAAAAAAAAAAAAAAAATCTGCATGGCTCAATCTGCCAAGTCTCCAACTTCGGCTCAGGTCATTATCTCACAGTTGATGAGTTTGAGCCCCACATTGGGCACTCTGCTGCTGGCTTCAGATTCTCTGTCTCCTTCTCTTGCTGCCCCCATCCTGCTCATGAGCATGTGTATACATGCTCCCTTGCTTTCAAAAATAATAAACATTAATAAAAATCGGTAACCCTTGAAATTATTATTTAAAAAGATTATAAGAAAAAATAAAATAATTAAGGAAATAAACCTGATTTTCACTCTAGCTGAATGAACAAAGGTTTTAGGTATATCTAATATGTCTCTACTTTTCTGCAATGGAAATAATATATGGTTGTTTAAAATCTGTATACAATTTTTTCATGGTACTATTTATTCAGTGAAGATGAAAATCAAACGCTGCCATTGTTTTAAACATGTAGTTATCATTGTATTGGAAAGCTAGAAATGTTTGAACTCTAAAAACCTTCAAAAGCATACAATGATTTTCAACAGAAAAGTTCTAAATTATAAGGAAAGGAATGTAGATAAAAAATATCCCCAATGGACTATGTGCTTGATAGCTATATTAGTTTCCCAGGACTACCATAATAAATTACTACTGTTTAAAGAAAAATAAATTTATTCTTTTATACTTCTGGAAACCAGAAGGACAATATGAGCTGTCAACAGCCATATGCCCTCTAGGGGACCTTGGGGAGAATTCTTCCTTGTCTTTTCTAGTTTCTGGTAGCTCCTGGAATTCCTTAGCTTTACAAAATCCTGGTTCCACCATCCTGTGGCCTTTCCTTTGTGTCTCTGGGTGCCTTTCTCTTTTCATAAAAGACACCAATCATTGGATTTAGGATCCATCCTAACTCCAGGCTGGTTTTATCTTGAAAACCTTTAAAAATTACATCTTCAAAGACTCTATTTCCAAATAAGTCACGTTCTGAAATACCAGGTAGACATGAATTATTGCCGAACACTATGTAATGCAATAAGGTGGGCAAAAAACATGATATTAGATTCTAAAACTTAAACTTATTAATTGCATACTTTTTAAAATAAGAAATTGCTCAAAGCATTATAAAGTACTATTGTTCATACTACTCTGGTTTATTTAAATCACTGAAATCCAAGCCTTTATAAACAATATTCTTTTGAAAAACAAATATCCCTTTTTTTAATTCAAATTTTAGTTATTTAACATACAGTGTAATGTTGGTTTCAGGAGTTACATATAACACCCAATGTTCATCACAAGTGCCTTCCTTAAGTAGCCATCACCCATCTAGCCCATCTCTTACCTGCCTCCCTCCAGCAACCTCAGTTTGTTCTCAGTTAAGTCTCTTGTGGTTTGTTTCCCTCTCTTGTGTTTTCTCCCAGATTATTCTTAATTTAAGCTATTTTGGGTCGCCTGGGTGGCTCAGTCGGTTAAGCGTCCGACTTTGGCTCAGGACATGATCTCTCAGTCGTGAGTTCGAGCCCCGCGTCGGGCTCTGTGCTGACAGCTCACAATCTGGAGCCTGTTTCCGATTCTGTGTCTCTCTCTATCTGCCCCTCCCCTATTCATGCTCTGTCTCTCTCTGCCTCAAAAATAAATAAACGTTAAAAAAAATTAATTAAGCTATTTTGATCCAATGTTATTGCAGCTCATTTATATAACCAGCAACATGGTTGGCCACAAAATATAGTTTAAATTTTAGGGAACATTTTTGCTTTATTTTTAGTATGAAGGATATGGGCATTGTTAAGCAAGTTTCAGGGGAAGAAAAAGTCTGCTATATTATTCTATATTCTCAAAATCTTCACAAGGATATTTATAAATTTCAAAATTCCTTTTATCCTCACCCATAATAACATAAAAACTGTCTATTGTAAACTATCTGTGTGGACAATGATATAACTTACAATTAGTGGTAAAGGAATTTACTTTATATCCACAATGAAAATTTAAACAGCACATGTAGGTCTTACAATTTCAGATAGGCTTATTTATTTGGTAATAAGCCACAGATACTGTGAATAAGTTATGTATAACTCACACTGATGATAGGATTCATGTAATGTGTTTTGAGACACCCTCAACCATTATGCAAATTTTAGAAGATATAACTCTAAACAAAGGAAGGTGCCAAAGAATTAACATGGTAATATGGAAGTCACAAAATTAAATATCTCCAGAAGAAATGAAGGACTCCTTAAAATATGTAAAGCAGATATCAAAAAGGGGCAATAATGAAGACCAGAAAATTGGCAATTATATACCTAATGTAATAACACTGAAATGCAAGATATTTAAAATAAATTGAGACAATACATCTTTCCACTGCCTTCAACCTGAGACACGAGAGTGCCTATAAGTAAATACAGGTTAGTAAAACCAGCAATCCCAATGCAGAATGGTAAATGGTATATTAGGGACATGTATAGCAACAAATTCAAAGGCCAAGTAAGACTCTGGCAACAGTAGCCTCTGAGTTGAGGGTTAAAAGGAGCAGTACAAATGGATAATTATAACAAGTTGGCCAAACCCATGTTTAGAAAAATTTTTCTTTCTTTTCTTTTCTTTTTTTTTTTTTTACTTTTTTCTTTGTTTAGTGTTTATTTATTTATTATAGAGTTAGAAGGCAGAAGAACATTCCATTCAGAGAGAACAACAGTGTTAAATTGCCTGGAGGCAAGTTCAGTTTACTGTATCACTGGGTTTGGGAAGAATAATGTTAAGAGCTGAAGCTGGGAAGGTAAATAGGGCCCATATGAAAATCCTAGTAAGCCATATAGAGTTTTACTCTAGGAACATTGGGGAGCCAATAATATAGTTTACCAGAGATGTGACATGATCAGATTTGTACTTTAAAAATAATATTTTGGCTACAGTGTGGAAAATGGATTTGATTTGTAAACACGACTGGAGGCAGAGACTCTAGTTGGAGGCTGTTAAGGCAATTCAAGCCAGAGATGCTGGGGGCATGTACTGACGTACATCAGTGGAAATGGAAAAGAAATAGACCAATGTGAATCATATTTAGAAGACAGACCTGACACAATGTGGTGATGGATTATACATGGGAGACAAGAAAAACGAGAAAGCAGAAGTCTGATGATGCACAGTTTCCTGGCTTGAATAGATGGGTAGATAGCAGCATCACTTTCCCTTAAGGAATGAGAAGAGTTGAACATGCTAATCAAGATTACCATTTATCCCTTATTTCCCCCCATTCAGTTTCTTTCCCAGCATAATTCCACAGCTCTAAATTCAGCTTGAGGACATAATTTGAAAGTTGTGACTCTACATAATATGTTGCCAGAGTCAAAGTAGCATATTCCTGACATTTTACTTTTTCTGAAATCAAGAGATCTCGTACTTGGTGCCAAAATAAATGTGCCAGGCGCTTGGCAGTGGAGCCCTGTGAAGAAACTATCAGAGGGTGCATTCTGGCAAAGTTATACCTGTGCGTTTGCACTTACTTTCCTTTAATGAGAGTAGTTAATAAGGATGCATACATAAACTCAAAGGCATCTTGGAATCACCAAGAATGTCCTCCAAGAGAAGAGGAAAAGGAAGAAGTTCCATTCAAGTTCCCGAATGCAGACTAGCTAACACAGCAGGCCAAATTCGGATCCACAGAAATCACTGAGTGTTTCCACTGGCAGAGGATGAGTCTTTGGAAATGGGAAGGATATTAAACACTTCTTAATTTCAGATTTAAAACAGATAAACAGCTTGATCTGTTTGGGAAAAGGGGAAGATTGCGGGAGAGCATTTATGGGTCTCTCAGGTAGAAGTTGCTGGAACAAATCCTATTGCTAGCATCCAGAAAGGAAGCATATATGTGTTTGAAGGCAGAATGTAATGACTACAATATTAAAGACATATGTGAGACCTCAGCACTGAGATAATGGTTGTGTTCTCCTCTGAAGAACAATGTGGCTTGACTAGGATGAAACCAGCAAGGAATCTTTAAATCCGAGAAATGAGATTACACATGTTTGGCTGATTTGTAGCAGAACATAATGCGGCATTAAGAAACAATAGCAAAAGTCAATGGGTCTGACTCTAGCATTCACTCAGTGTGTGAAAGTTGAATTGGGACATTTGAATGACACTGGAATCCTAGGTTTTGGAAAATTTACATAAAAATCCAAGCAAGTTATACAAGACTTCTTACTGATAAATTCTTAAATACATCTAGCTGTAATGAAAAACTTATTGTGTTGTTCCAGATTGAAGAAGTAGTTTATATATGTGTAATTGGTTATGGTGTTCTCATTGCCTATACCAGAAGGAAGTTAGCAGTACAAGAATGTATCTCTTCCATCGATCTTTACTGTGTTTGATTTATTTGCATTGGAAACAATACATTTGAAGTTTAATGTAAATGTTTCACCTGAATTCTTGACACCAAACATTGAATTGCCTTCTAAAAGAACATATTTTGATAATCTCCAAATGAAAACCTTAATATAATTATAAATTATTTAAAGTCACATACCAAATATCTTACAAAGTTTGGAGTTTTCTCCTCTCATAGAAGTGGCTGTTGTTACTACTTCTTTAAATGTTAACCACTATTATTAATTTGCAAAAAATATGCTTATCACTTAATGGTAAACAGACAATGAAAAGAGGACAATATACCATGAGTTTAACTAAGTATTAATTAAAGACAAAATAGCAAATGTATGGGTAGTTATTTTATGAATGATTGGTTGCTTAAGAGTATAAAATCACAAGCCTGGGTTATAAAATACAGTGTGGTCATGTTGGCACATTCAAGGGATTAGACTCTTTAGAACCTGAAGAGTCTTTACAGTTTGTTTGTTTTGTTTGTTTTTTGCTTTTTGTCTTTGAAAGAGAGAGAGAGAGACAGAGAGAGACAATGGGTGAGAGGGGGAGGGGCAGAGAGAGAGGGAGACACAGAATCCGAAGCAGGTTCTAGGCTGTCAGCACAGAGCCCGATGCGGGGCTCGAACTCACCAACTGTGAGATCATGACCTGAGCCAAAGTTGGATGCTTAGCCAACTGAGCCACCCAGATGCCCCAAGTCTTTACAGTTTAAATGCAAACATTCATTGTAGTATTCAAACCAAGTGGTATCAATACATATAAGATTTTCCCCAGTTACACAGACTTTGCATGTATATACTCTATGTAATGTTAACATTTCACCCACTAAACTTATTAAAGTGATACTCTGTCTACAAAAATAAATGCCATCTTAGAATGAAGAAATTCTGGTCACATATGTGTTTCATTTAAGAAACAATTTACCTGAGGTTTCTTTTAGGCTGAACCTGGTTTTATTTTTATTTACCTCAACAGAAGCGGAATGGATAGTCAAGATACTCCAGAGCAACAAAACCAACAGAACATTTTATACATAAAGTTTTATGATAAAGCATGACCTCACATAATTATGGAGACTGAGAAGCCCCATCATCTGCTGTTTACAAACTGGAGATTCAGGAAAGCCATGATATGGTTCAAAAGACTGAGAGACTAAGAGCCAAGGGTATAGATAGATTACAGTCTGGGTCCCAAGGCTTGACAATCAGGCTGGTATAAGTGGGATATGTAAGTATAAGTCCCAGTTTGAGGGCAGAAAATTGATGTTTGGCTCAAACATTCTGGCAGAAAGTGAATTCCATGTTTCTCAACCTTTTTGTTCTATTCTGACCTCAAGGGATTGGATGATGTCCACCCGCACTGCACAGATCCATCTGCATACTCAACTGGCCAATTCAAATGCTAATATTTTCTAGAAACATTCTTGGAGATACACTGAAACAATATTAACTAAATATCCAGGCATCTTGTGACCCAGTGGACATATAAAATTAACCACCACACAGAAACTCCAAAAGAGTTTCTTATATCATAAAGCTCACAATACTCTGTACCTCTCAAGCAATCCAATGTGCCCACTGATGCAGAAAGATACAGAAAGTTCCAGGTCAAGCTATCAACTTTACAAGGTATTCAACAAAATAGAACTACAGTATCTCAATCCTTATCTTGCTCAAATATGTTTCACTTTCTTTAAACAGCTATACTGTTTTCAGTCTGCAGAAACCCCAATGGAGGATGATACTCATGTCAAGAAATCAAAGAAACCACCCTTTTGCTTAACTCAAGCTTTCTACTCAAATGGTATAAGTCAAAGAAGTCTTTATTCACCTCCCAATTACACACACACGCACACACAAACACACACAGGCCCTCCCCACCCTCAGGCACACCCTCACATATTATCTTACATTATTTAGCTTTATAAGGATTATAACTACTCAAGATTATTTTAAAATATATGTATTAACTTACTTATTTTTTATCCATTTATTAGGATCTTGACAGAATGAGCGTATGGCAGGGACGTATCAACATAGTATCCAATTATGTGTAGAACAGTTCCAGACATACATTAAGTACTCAAGGCCAATTCTGTTGCATATGTGATTCATCAACATGCCCTGTCAAAAATGTCCTTGGGGACCCTGGGTGGCTCAGTCAGTTGAGCATCAGACTTCAGCTCAGGTCCTGATCTCACACCTCCCAGCCCCACATTAGGCTCTGTGCTGACAGCTCAAATCCTGGAGCCTGCTCTGGATTCTGTGTCTGCCTTTCTCTCTGTCCTTGCCCTGTTTGCACGTGCTCGCTCTCTCTCTCAAAATAAATAAACATTTAAAAAAAATTTTTTTTAAATGTCGTTGGAAATAACTACTGGGGTGCCTGGGTGGCTCAGTTGATTAAGTATCAAACTTCAGTTCAGGTCATGATCTCATAGTTTTTGGATTAGAGTTCCACATTAGTCTCTGCTGACAGCTCAGAGCCTGGAAACTGCTTCAGATTCTGTGACTCCCCTCTCTCTTTCTGACCCTCCCCCACTTTTGCATGCTCTCTCTCTCAAAAATACATATTTGAAAAAAACCAAAATAACTACTGATTATAATCCTCTAAGGAAGAGTCATTCAAAAGAAATATGATCCTAGAAAAATACTTATTTATTTGGACAAGCAAATACTAAGAAGTGTTGACCAATCTTGAAAAGAATCAGTAATGGCCATATTCACTCTACTAATGGTAGTATTAAACTGTTGTTTATTTTTGAGAAGGCATTTTAACATTTAGCTTTCCCATTTTAGTTCTAGTTTTCAAGTTGCTTCTGCATCCCATTGTTGCTCTCAATTATTTATCAGTCTTTATATCATTTCTTAGCAAGAAACTAAAATTTTCCCTGATGTTTAAAAATGTCACTAGCTGAGGGGATTGGGTTGCTCAGTCAGTTAAGCTACCGACTTTAGCTTGGGTCATAATCTCAGGGTTTTGGAGTTTGAGCCCCACGTCAGCTCTCTGCTGTCAGTGCATAGCCCGATTCAGATCCCCTATACCCCTTGTCTCTGTCCCTCCCTGCTCACTCTCTCTCAAAACTAAACATTTAAAAGAATAAATAAAAATGTCACTAATTTAGAGAATGGGCTTATGTAGAAGCTACCACTTTAATTTATAAGTATTTCTCTAGGTTTAAAGACTTTTTTTTAACTTTGGCTTCTTTGAGAAGTTCTCTTTCCTTTACTTTGAAAAGGAGTAATGTTAAGGGTAATAAGTGCAACATTCACAAGCAAATCAATGGTATGATTATGTACTTAGAGAAAAACAATTACTGCAAATAGAGACTAAAATATGAGAATAATGGGAAGAAGGAAATGGGGTTAAAATCATATCTGATTTATAAATTATCCTGAGTTAGAAAAACTCCATTAAATGGTTTACTAAAGATGGAAACCTGAATATAGAGGAGATAGTGAATAAATTATTGTGTAATTGGATTTAACTGAGAAAGAAAAAGGTCTGTAAATTTTGTCAATTTAGCAGAAGATTAAAAATCTCTTTTTTTTGACTTATGCCGCATGAATTCATGATAAATATAAAACTAAATATGGATGATGTCATGGTAGGTGCAGTGGAGGATTTTAAAAAGTGCTAACATATGTATTCTGCTTTCAAAAATCATAGATTTATGGATAAGATCAAGACTGGTGTGTAAAAGGAGAAACACTCAAATGTTGGGGTGGGGAATGGTTCAGGGACAAGAGATTACTTCTAACTGGAAAGCTTAGGAGAGGCTTTATCAAGTAAACCATACTTGTTCCTGTCTGGAAAAGATAAATATGACTCAGACATTTGGCTGTGGGCTCTGTGTATTCTGGATAGTGGGAATAATATGAAAAGATACATAACTTGGTATATATATGAAAATTCTACTCACTAATGTTTGAGAATTGGGAAAGAGAGCATAGAGAGGTGATAATAGAAATTCTGTATGCAACTTGATCATATAAACTTTGAGCGGAAGTAGAATTTTATTTAAGTGGTGACGGAAAGGCAGTGAACATTTTTCCACAAGGCTGTGGTATGATCACTGTGGTGTTTTAGTGCAATACCAGTGACTATGTGACATAGGAACAGCGTGTTAGTTAAGAAACGATTTTATAATTCCACAGAAAGGATAATAGAATCTTCTGAAGCAGAAATTTAAGCTTGGAACTAAAGTTTAAATATCAGAGATTCTTTTTTTAAATGTTTATTTACTTTTGAGACAGAGAGAGAGAAGAGAGAGAGAGAGTGCGGGTGGACAGAGAGGGCTAAGGAGGGACAGAGGAAGAGGGAGAGAGAAATCCCGGACTCTGCACTGACACGGGCTTTGAAGTCATGAACTGTGAGATCATGATCTAAGAAACCAAAAGTTGTTGCCTTAACCAACTGAGCCACCCAAGTGCCCCTAGATGTCAGAGATTCTTAATGAAGGGTGATGAAACTTGGCAAAGAAGAAAAAAATATATGAAATTATAAGTGATTTAGAGTTACAATAATGCTTAAAATATTTCATACAATTGCTACATATAGAGAGAGTTTATATCACTACATCTACATATGTCCATGTTGTATATCATTCCTTAGGTGGGATTTGTCTGATGTTTTTTTTCATGAGTAGAATGGGATTATGTTTTTTTTTAGGAGAAAGACCACAGAAGTAAAGCATTATTTTTATTATATCATATCAAGGACACTGTTATGAGTGCTCCAAAAAGATAAATTAAAATCCTAATCTCAGTACCTCAACATGTGATCTTATTCAGAAATAGAGTTCTTGCTGATGTAATTAGTTAAGTTACAACAAGGCTAGGTACATATGTTATATATCGGCTGAAGGACCTAATGGTCAAACATGGAATCATATGAGCCACAAAATAATGTATTATTGGATTATAATCAAAAGTATAAAATTAAGTTCCATAAGTTTATAATGATACAACACACTGATTGATTGAATGAATAACTAAAATAAATGAGGGAGATTTGACAAGTCTTTCATATGGAACAATTCTAAAATATTTATGTATTTTTTCCTTCTTCAAGGAGGTGGACCAGAAATCCCCATTCCTTTAGTGTGGGTTGTGCATAGTGATTGCTTTTCAAAAAGTACAGTATAGATAAGGGGAAAAAAATGAATAACTTACATTTGAGAAACCTGACAAACGCTACCTGAGCTTGGTGCTCAAGGTCAACATCAACAGTGAGAAGTTATGTGAATAGTATATACCTGTATATATTTCCAGGGATGTTGTAACAAAGTATTATAAGCCAGGTGGTTTAAATAAAATAAATGTATTGTTTCAGAATTCTGAAACCTAGAAATCTGACATCAAGGTATCTTCAAGGCCATGTTCTCTTGAAGATTCCAAGTCTCTAGGGGATAACCTGTTCCCTGCCTTTCTCTTAGCTTCTAGTGTCCCCAGCAATCCTTGGCAATTCTTGGTTTGCAGATGCATAACTGCTGGAAGCCGAGCTATCCAACCAGCCTGATGGCAGGGCCCGGGCGGTGGATGGATCGGGACTGCAGGGCGGCCCCCAGACAGTGAAGCTTCTTGTACTCCTGCTTTTATGTAATTTGGCCTTAATAAAAGTACCTGGGGAATTGTTGCCAAAGTCCAGCTCCAGTAGGTCCAGGGGTTCCCGAAGGAAGAACAGCGTCGGTGAAAATAAAACAAAACTAAAATAAAAAACTAAAAAAGAAAAAACTAAAATAAAAAAAAAACTAAAACTAAAATAAAAATGGACACAGACAACAGTGTGTTGAACTGGCCGATTTATTGTAGCAAACGTGGCATTATATTTGCTAGTGATTTCCTTGTAGCATACGTCATCTATGTTTTTCTAACATTACCTAATTTTGAAAATGTTCCTATGTGTAAACAACCTTTAAGAAATAACATGGCGATTTCCCCTAATTTTTCCCGCATACCCTTTGATTATTGATTAATTTCTTACATTATTCCATTATGCATCTGCATTTATCTATAATCTACAAAGCATTTGCTTTGCTGTTCTCGTGAAAGGCCCTCCATTTCTCAGCACCTCAAGTGGAACAGTTACAGGGACATGACCTCCTAACCACATGAGGCCAGAAGCACAATGTGTTTGCCTCAGTCTGAGGTGCCAGAAAGGGGCCGAAAACGCCTTAGAAACCTATGCCTCACACATTCTCAGAGAGACAATGCACCTAGGGACCAATGAACCATTCTGTACCTTAACCGACTAGGTTAGTCATCATCTGGAATGCCTCTGGAGGGCCAGGTGGGCCTAGGGGTTGAAGTCACCTGTGCCCAGAGATACACTCCTTAGTTGCCAGAGTCAGGCTTTCAAATCCATGTCTCTCCTTTACGGGCCTTCTTTGTTGGCAACTGTATGAGGCTATCCTTCCTGTAAGTAGAGGAGTCTCCATGGGGGACGGCAAGGGCTAAACGGAAGGCCAAGGCCGCACAATTCCTTGCGGAACCTTATTTTCTTCCCTAATGGTTCTTTTCCCACGGGGCCTGCCAAGGGCAATTCCCCAACAGACAATACCCCAGGTAGTTTTAAGGCCCAATTACCTAAAAGCGGGATTACAAGAAGCTTCACTGTCGGTGGTCCGCAGTCACCAATCCATCCACAGCCCGGGCCCTGCTACTCAGGCCGGGATAGCTCAGCTTCCAGCAAATTGTCTGTTGGGGAATTGCCCTCGATAGGCCCCCTGGGAAAAGAACCATTGGGGAAAGAAAATAAGGTTCCACGAGGAAATTGTGCGACACTACATTTAGCACTTGCCACCCCCTATAAAGACTCCTCTACCTAAAGGAAGGATAGCCTCATACATTTGCCAGCAAAGGAGGAATAAATGGATTTAAAAGCCCCACTCTGGCAACAAAGGAGTGTATCTATGGCCACAAGTGACTCCAACCCTTAGGCCCACTTGGCCCCCAGGAGGCATTCCAGATGATGATTGAACCTAGTAGGTTAAAGTACAGAATGGTTCATTAGTTCCTAGGTGCACTGTCTCTCTGAGAATGTATAAGGCGTGGGTTCTTAAGGCCCTCTTGGCCCCCTCCTGGCACCTCGGACCGAGGCGAACACTTTTGTTCCTCAAGCCACAAGAGGTTCAGGGAAACAACTAAGAGGTCATGTCCCTGTAAACTGTTCCACTTGAGGTGTTGAGAGATAGATGACCTTTCATGAAAACAGCAAAGCAAATGCTTTATAGATTATAGATAAACGTAGATACATAATGAAAATAATATGAAGAAATTAATCAATAAGCAAAGGGCAGGAGGGAACATTATGAGAAAATAACCATGTTATTCCTTAAAGGGTGATTACACATAGGAACAATTTTAGAGTTAGGCAATGCCAGAAAACACAGATGACGTACGCTACAAGGAAATTGCTAGCAAATATAATGCCATGTTTGCCACAATAAAGCGGCCAGTTCAACACACTGCTGTTGTCTGCGTTCATTTTTATTTTTGTTTTATTTTATTTTACTTTATTTTTTTCACTTTTTCGCCAGTGCCGTTCATCCTTCAGGAACCCCTGGACCTGCTGGAGCTGGACTCCAGCACATAACTCCAGTCTTTGCTTTCATCAACACATGGTGTTCTGTCTGTGTCTCCGTCTTTGTATGGCTGTCTTCTTACAAGCATGCTAGGCATATTGGATTAGACACCAACGCTAGGGTCACCTGGGTGGTTCAGTCAGTTAAGCGGTCGACTTTGGCTCAGGGCACGATCACGTGGTTTGTGGGTTCCAGCCTTGTGTTATGCTGACAGCTCAGAGCCTGGAGTCCGCTTCGGATACTGTGCCCCCCCCCACCCCCCACTCCCACCCTCCTCCACTTGCTTTCTGTCTTTCTTTCTCCCTTTCTCAAAAATAAACATTAAACATTAAAAAAAATTGAAAAAAAAAAAAAAAAAGCCAAACTTGCTCCAGTATAACCTCACTTTAACTTAACTAATTACATCTGCAACAATCCTCTTTACAGATAAGATCACATATTTTGAGATACTGAGAGTTAGAACTTTATTTTTGGGGAGAGGGAGATACATTTCATCCATAACAGTGCTCTTGATATGATGTGATGTAAATAACACTTTACCTTTGTGGTTTTTCTCCTAAAAATATCATAATACCATTCTAATCTCTAAAAATCAAAACAAAACAAAAATTAAAAAAAGCAAAAACAGAAAAATCATAATTAAGAGACAATTTATAAAATACTTGACCAATATTCCTCAAAACTATCAAGGTCATGAAAAATGAGAAAAGTCTGAGATACTGTCACAGTGGAGAGGAGCCTTAGGAGAACCAATAACTCAATGTAATGTGATACCTATCTTCCATGTAATCCTGGAACAGAAAAAGATAGTAGGTGAAAACTAAGGAAATCTAAATAAAATATGGATTTTATTTAATATGATGTATTAACATTAGCTTATGAATTGTAACAAATGTATCATAATTAGAATAAGATAATAATACTAGAAACCGAGTGTGGGACATACGAGAATTCTCTCTACTATCTTTGGAATTTCTTCTGTAAATCTAAAGCTGTTGTAATATAAAACATTCATTTAAAGCATATTTACCATTGCTATTAAAAAATGAGGTCACAGGAGCACCTGGGTGTTTCAGTCACTTAAGTATCCAACTTCTGCTCAGGTCATTATCTCAAGGTCCGGGAGTTCGAGCCCCATGTACGGCTGTGTGCTGATAGCTCAGAGCATAGTGTCTTCTTCAGATTCTGCGTCTCCCCCTCTCTCTTTCTCTGTCCCTCCCCGTTGCTATTATTTATGTAAGTTTCATTATATTTACAACTATTGACATTAATATTGAATAATAATTATTAACAAATGAAATGAAGCCACATTTGCAATGTCAGCCTCCTGTTCCCTGTTGTTAACATAACATGCTAAATGTATATCTCCTGCTGGGATCTGCAATGAGTCGACATGCTTTAGCAAATTCATAATTTGTGCTAGTTTTTAGATTGCTATTGTCAAAGTTAATAGTTTAAGTAAAAGCTGTCTTCACAATAACAAATGGAAATGAATTGGAATTCTAGAAATCCATTAAATTTAATAACACTTTAACTTCCTGGATCAAGAGACAAACCCGATTTCCATATGCTAGCAAATGGTTTGGATCAAGAAACTCAAAGCAATTATAGATACTGACATTCCTTGGGGATATTCATGTGTCTGTATTATCATGGTTGCCTGTTTCTTATAGTTTAATGGAGATTCTGAAGTTTTCAGGAATAATATTCTGCTTACGTGATAGATACTCCAAGCCTCTATTTTGGAAATACGGAAGACTGTCTTGTGGCTTTAGGACTCTGATAAAGGATTGAGTCTCCAATGCAGGTCACTCCTTGTAGTGGTCTACAGAATCTTGCATCCGTCAGTCTTTCTTCAGCATAGCTCCCCTCTCTCTCACTGACTCTGCTCCAAAATCATGAAGCTCATTTCTAATCCTCAAACACATCAGATCATCTCCTGTCTCACCTTAGGGCTATTGTAATCTCTTTGAAACATTCCTCCTCACTGCTGGCTCTCTTTTCTCTCTCAAGGTTACTGTCAGTGAAGTGTCCCTTTCCATTCTCTTTAAACTTGTAGTGCTACTCCCACCCTCATTTCATCCTCTTCCTTCCCTTTCTTTTCTCCCTAACATGGATCTCCATTTGATGTCCCATAGTTTTCTATGTTTCTTTTTGGTTTTTATTTTTGGTTTTTTTGAGGGGGTAGGGGCAGAGAGAGAGGGAGAGAGAGAATCCAAAGCAGGCTCTGCACTATCAGCACAGAGCCCAACACAAGCCTGGAACTCATGACCACAAGATCATGACCAGAGCTGAAATCAAGAGTTGGATGCCTAACCGACTGAGCCACCCAGGTGTCACTCTAATTCTACTTTATAGATTGTCTCCTTTCACTAGATTAAAGGCAGTAACTTTGGCTTGAGTTCTCTTGAAACCTGGTAAACAAAACAGTGCCTGGAGCATATAAGATATTTGGTAAATATTTTCAGAATAAAGGAATAACAGCACAAAATTAATGAACTCATTATTTAATGAAGTTCTATAATAACATTCTTCAGTCTTACTTTCAAACATAATTCATTGTTTTGCCAAAACAGGAAACTATACTTAAATTTTTTTGATGTATTTATAAGCAGATTCAAAATTCAAATAGAAATTTCATAGAAATTTCAAATCTTCATGGAATCATTACAAATGTTAGAAGGGAGCCATTATAGTCCTAAAGATACAATCTAAATCTCCAGGACACGAAGATCCTATAAGAACCAACATTCTTCTTAAATTTTAAAAGCATCTTATTGGTAATTGAAATAAAATGGTTAAATATATCTCTGTGATCTTTTATTTATTTATTCTAGGTTATAGTCCATTATTTTCTGTTGGGGATTTTATATCTTTATTAACATAATAGACT
Organism: Panthera leo; assembly: GCF_018350215.1. Taxonomy (NCBI): domain Eukaryota; kingdom Metazoa; phylum Chordata; class Mammalia; order Carnivora; family Felidae; genus Panthera; species Panthera leo. The sequence continues at coordinate 91,660,528 of NC_056682.1, read as the reverse complement.
GTAAGGATTTCTCTTGTAACATGTTGGTAGGAGATTATCCATTTATATAATAAAATGTTGTAAATTTTATTAACATGTCATTATTCCAGTAATGCATTAAAACCCTCATAAAAACATTAAATTTGATGTATGGCATAGATATGCACTAGATAATAAGCACAGAATGAAACAGTGTAAATGATTTAGATCTAGGGATAGCCTCTAAATTAGCCATCAACTAAGAAGGAAAAAAAAAGTTTAAAGACATCAGTGTGATTAAATGAATGTGGATGTCTGTTCAGTGAACGAAAGCACACAAAAGGCTGTAAGCCTGTATATTAAGTGAAAAAGACAGTGTTACCATACACTTCTATCAACGTGTGGTATTTGTTTTCAATGATATTGGTCATTACACATTACAAATGATTACAAATCATATTACAAATATGATTACGTATAGAAAAATAAGCAGAAAAATTTTAAAAGATGCTATTACTTTAGGTTTTGTTTTGTTTTTTTTTATCCTTTTGGTACAGTGTTTGCTACATTCCAGTTCCTTAAAATATATTTATTCTTTTCACTGTATTTGTTGAACTAGTTAAAACCCAATCATTTGTGCAATTTGCCTGCAGACAACAAAAGGGATACACAGACATTCTTTCTGTATTTTATGCTTTGCTGTTGGTATTTATCTTCATACCTAACAATTACTGTATTTTCATGTTTTCAAAGATGGTATAAATTACTTAAGAAACTGTTTTTAATTAAAGAAAAGAATTAATATTATAAAATACAGCCATATATACACCCCAAGATTTAGCTTTTGGAGACATTTTATATTTTCTTCCAAAATATTTTAATGACTTTAAATTGAATACATTGGATTAACTTTAATTGAATACATAATATTCAATAATGTTTAACTTGTCCTGCACTGTTTTAGATGCTGGCTTTATATTTTTAACATTTTAAATAATGTTGCAATTAAAATCCTTGAACACTGTCTCATCTGAGTGCCTTGCAACACAGAGCCAGGGGGAAGGCCTGGGTGCTTGTACTTCATATGGTAAGTGAACTCAGGGAGCAGGGAAAGAGAGAGCAAGGGAGGGGGGCAGGGCGAGAGGGAGCTAGGGAGTGGAAAAGGCAAATAAAGAGGGAGTTAGCCCTTTAATTCCTAGGGACCTGGACATGGTATCCACTCGACCATGGAGGAACTCTGTAGAATACACCCCAGAATTGTCTCTCCTAGAACCAGCTGGAAGATTTATTTGTTTTGTCTCCCTACCTCTCTCATTTCCTAGCCATCCTGGACTTGAGCTGAAGTAGTTCAGCTGAGAAGGTTTAGGAAGAGGCCTAGGGCAGCAAAGCAGAGGCCAGGGTGAGCGCATAAGTAGGGAACTGGCAGTATGTAAGAGGCCTCTCGAGTAGCTGCAGCAAAAAAATTAAAAGTGGACGCTGAAGTCGTGGCAGGCAGCAAAACCTTCTCCAGCTGGGGCAGAGAGGCACCAAGAAGTCCAGTGGGGTTGGCCCTCGCAGGGCCTTCCGGTCCAATGCGTCCGCCCCGCTGGGCTACCCAAGCTGTTCCCTGTAACCTGAGGGTGACAGTGGCGATTATTGCGTGACCTTTGTACGCTATGGAGGCTGGGCGAGGCCAGAGAAAGAGGAGCCCCAGTCAGGACACCTCAGATCTTACACATGAATTTAATAAATATGCCAAGTTCCAAGTATTCCCTTTCTACTCAGACTTCCCCATTAACATGCAAACATGGCATTATCTCTCCCACCTTTGGGGGGGGGGGGTAGGGAACAACAACAACAACAAACAGAAGAACCTTCTTGACCCTCCTTTCAGCTATCACTGCATTTCTCTCCTTTCCTTTGCAGCTAAACTGAAACCTTTTTTCACTCACTGTCTCAAATTCTCTCCCGTTTTCTTTTGAAAATATTTCAGTCAGGCTTTTGCTGCTAATCCACTGAAACCTCCATTGTCAAGTTCACCAATTACCTCCCTGCTGCTCAATCCAATCTCAGACCTCTTCTCATTTGACCTATTAGCAGCATTTGACACAACCGTGTCTCTTCTCTTCCCTTGAAGTTTCTTCACTTGATGTGGATTTTTTCTTGTGCATCGCTGGCTGCTCCATCTCAGGCTACTAGGGTTTTTCTCCCCAACTTTCCTTTTTTTTTTTTTTTTTTTTTTTTTTAATATTTATTTATTTTTGAGAGAGAGAGACACAGAGCACAAGTTGGGGAGGGGCATAGAAAGAATGAGAACCAGAATCTGAAGCAGGCTCTAGGCTCCGAGCTGTCAGCACAGAACCTGATGCGGGGCTGGAACCCACAAACAGTGAGATCATGACCTGAGTGGAAGTCGGGCACTTAACCTACTGAAACACCCAGGTGCCCCTCCCCACCTTTCCTAATCTTAACAACAGTGTGACTAAGGCCCTAAGTCTTGGACCACATATTTCCCCCATATAGAGTTTCATATATCAGCATGCTGATAATCCATACATTGATGTTTTTAGCTGAACCTTTGCGCTGACTTCAAAAGTCATATATTCAACTGACATTTCACTTGAAAATCTAATAGGCATATGAAACTGGTCAAAACCCAAACTCCCGATTTCCCTTGCTTACAACAAATAAACAAAATATCTCCTCCTTCCAATGTCTTCCACAGCTTAGTAAGCATTTTCTCTAGTCCTCCAATTGTTAGGTCATTTCTTTCACCTCTCTTCTTTTCCCTGTACCCATAAACCATGCTACCTCCCTCTCAATACTTGGTTCAAGTCATTTTCTTTCTCTAAGATCGTTGCAAATATCAGAAGGTGTTTTCCCTCTACTTTGTTCAATTCCCCTTTAATCTATTCAATACAAGGCAATTACAGTGATCCTGAAAAAAAAAAAAAAAAAGAAAATTCTTCAGAGTATATTCTTCTGCTCAATGCCCTGCAATGGCACCCTATATCTCTTTAAGGAAAAGCCCATTGTCTTAGGTGGTAAGGCTAATAAGGGTATACACAATCTAGCTTGCTTCGTCTCCAGGAACTCACAACCTATTACCCGCCTCGTTTTCTCTTATTTCTCTTATTACCTATGATGGTGATATATTTGTTTCTATGAAAAATGTATTGTGCTTTGAGACTAAAAATCTGTAAAATGTTAATTTTGGTAATTTTTTTTTTCTGCTGGTGAATTTACTCTTTCCTTGTAAACATATTAAAATTAATCATGTTTCAAAATAACATGTTTGTTGTTGTTGTTGTTCCCCACCCCCCCCCCCCAAAGGTGGGAGAGATAATGCCATGTTTGCATGCTAATGGGGAAGTCTGAGTAGAAAGGGAATACTTGGAACTTGGCATATTTATTAAATTCACGTGTAAGAGCCTCTTGCTCTTCCTCAAGCAAGAGTATGCAGGCACATTCAGATCCATGGTCTTTGCATTTATTTCTCACTCTGCCTAAAATGCCTTTTCACAGTTTACCTGCGTGAGTCACTTTCTATCTTTTGTTACTTTGACCTCCGTATTTAAATTTTCACAACTACTTCTTTGCTGCTATTCTATCCTCCTTATATTTTATTATTATGTTTTTCCATAGTACCTATCAGCACTTCACATACAATGTATTACATCTGTTCTATTTTATGGCTTCCTTCTTCAAAGCAACCTTCCTGAAAAAAGACATTGTTGACTGAAAGGGCGGGCCTAGGCTGGCCGACTCCATCTTGTTCTGTGTCCTTCACCTTGACCACACCTCCTCCCCTTGAGTAACCCCCCCCTCACCTGCCTAACAGGATTCGGAACCTTCCCCAGGACCCTTCCCCAGCCAATCGGCTGAGGCCATAGCCATTACCTCACCAACTGCCCCTAGGCCCCAATAAAACCTTTGTCCTTTTGAAATTCGCTCTCTCCCCGGTATCTCACCGCTGTGTCGGTGCAGGTAGGGGATTGAGCTCGAGTTAGCTCGAATAAAGGCTCTTTGCTTTTGCATCGGACTCGGCTCCCTAGTGGTCTTTGGGGATCACGAATTCTGGGCATAACATTGACCATTTTAAAAACTGTTATATTTCCAGTTACAAGAATAATATTTGGATTATGTTAGGCATTTAATTGAGTAAATGTTAAATTAATATACAACTTATCATTTAATTCTACATAGATTCAAAATATGTGAGCATCCCATAGTAAATATTCAATGAATATTTTTGTATTAAAGAATAAATAAAATTTATATTTTAACACATTTTTACTGGTAGAGTACTGGTAGTTTACTAGCAGACATTTACTTTATAAATAAAAGTAAGTCATAGTTGACTTCTTTAAAAATTGAGGCATTATTAGGAGTCTGAGTTTTTCATTTTTTGTGAATGTCTTTCTACTTGTCTTCTATGTCTCAAAATTTTCTGTGGAGATATGGTGCCAACATTGATGCACAGAGCAAAAATATTCTTTATGTGAAGAAAAACACCCTTTGCAACATATCTGTCATATTACTCCATGTTGTGAAAAGAATACACAGAGTCGAAATGAGTTAACAACACATAATAAGATATTGTGCACAATCATTTTCTTAATCTTCACATCTAATGGAAATATGGAAATGAAGAAAAATCCGAACCCATGTTCTTTAATTTCACCTTAAAATCATTATTGGATGTCAACAATATTCTTATCAATGTTTTTGTAGTTTCTTTTTTCATTCTTTATATATTGAATAACTACTATGTGTTAGATACTCATGAAAAAATTCACTACTTTGTTAAGGTCTTTCCTGAAATTACCACTCAATTTCCTTGTAAGAAGCAACTATGACAATTGGAAAATGAGAGAACTGACAGTTTACTCATCCCTTAAAGAGGCAAAACCTTAATAGACAATAGGGCATGGAAATATGGACCTTTTAAGTCAAATTTATGGAAATATGGACCTTTTAAATCAAATTTTTAGCACAATTCTATTCCATTGTTTATGAATTTATTTGTATTTTAATTGAAGGTGCCAAGAATCATTAATTAAAAATTCCAGGTGTTTTCAATTTTCAAATCTTTTCTTTACTGTTTTAGAGCAAGACAATTTGAATATGTAGAGTATCCAAAAACAAATGTTAAGCACAATTTCATCAAATGCTAAGTTGTCTCTAGGGTAACATCAAAGCTCTTCTCTCCAATAAGATTCTTTGTTTGAATTGTGGACCTTCAAGGATTTTTTTTTTTTATTGAATATTTAACTGCCTAACCCAAACTTGTCATTACATTCAGCAAATTGGCTGCTTAAACCTGTCTTAGACGAACTTAGAAACTAATCAATAACAGTAAAAATAAAAGCATTCTAATGATTTAGCATTTCATCTGAGTAAAACTAATAGAAATCGGATTATCCAAATCATGATTTTCATTAAGCTGAAATCCATTGCTTTTTTTAAAAGAAGAGTTAATGTTTCCCCTACAAATCATCAAACTTTAGAGAGTATTGTAATGCAAAGATATAACTCAAAGCATATTGAGTTTTGAATTACAATTTGAAGGAAATTATTTCAAGATGTTTAGAAAATAATATGTTAAAATAATGAGTACCAGAATGTTATCACTTACCAATCATATACTTAAATGAATAATTCTTTTGTCTAATGTCATACATCTAGTTTGCATAAATGAATTATGCATAAGTTTCAAAAATATTGAATTTTATAAAAGTAAAACTAGTAATGTCACTTTCAAAACATACTTCCTCTCTATAATTATTAATTTATTAAAGTTAATAATGTTAAATTTCATCATATTCTGTTTAAATTAAATTCATTTATATTCTACTGCAAAGTACAAGACCACTAAAAGATTGCCAAATATTTTAATGTGCTTAATTTACTTTGCTAATTAAGAAAATAATACTTCAATATTTCAAACACTGATCTTCCAACTCTGAGATAGTTCTTTATTTATTTTTTTAAATGTTTATTTATTTTTGAGAGAGAGAGACAGAATGCGAGCCGGTGAGGGGCAGAGAGAGAGGGAGACACAGAATCCAAAGCAGGCTCCAGGCTCTGAGCTGTCAGCACATAACTCTACGCAGGTCTTGAACCCATGCACCCTGAGATCATGACTTGAGCACAAGTTGGTCGCTTAACTGACTGAGCCACCTAGGTGCCCCAACACGTTCTTATTTCAAATGAAATTTATTATAATCCTTTAAATGCATTGCTTACAATTTTTTCAACATGAATTAGTTCAATTAAAAACAAGGCTTAAGTTTAAAGCATATTCACATATATAGATTAAAAAGGAATTGCAGTAAATCAAGTGATCAACAATTTCTTTCTTCAGACTAAACAGTTTAAATATAATCTCTTTCTAGCATCCTGTCACTCTTCTGATTCATCAGATAAGCTAGTCAAGAGAGTTACTAGTTATGTAGCATTCAAGGAATTCTCACATATGTCATTCTATTTTCTCCTTTCAAATTGCATCTGCCATAAGCAGAACAGGACATGTTTTATTATCGCTGTTTATGAAATCAAGAGCTAGATGCTGATATAATTTGCCAAATCCATTATCAGAACCCATAGGTGCTTAACTCTAGTAACTAATTCTTGTGTTGTCTCCTGAATGTGAGCGCATAAAATATCAAAATAAATAGTTTATAAAATATAAGAGAGTTGATCTTGATGTACACAGGTTCTGATTTTAGTTACAAAATATAAAATTTTGTGTAAAGTGCAATTTACAAAAGGATGTAGAATAATGAAAGTCCCTTCATTTCCATTACTCGGAGACAAACACAATTTACTCAGCCTTTGGTGAATCTTTTTAAAGACCACACTTAAAAAAAAACAAAAAACAACTCTCACATGATTTGTGCTATATGATACTCTGATAAACTGTTTTTTATCCAGACTTTTACTGAACAATATATTTCAGAACGATAGAATGATAGAAACACTTATTTCATTTGTGTTTTGTTTGTTTGTTTGTTTGTTTGTTTAGTTAGTGGTGGAATTAAAGGTCATGATTTTCCTGTCTGGTTGCACATTTCATGTGCCATGCGATTTATTTTTTTTTTCTATTATTCATACATTTTTTTTTAATTTTGTTTTTGTGTTTTAGATCCTTTTCTGGAGGGTTGAGTCACTAGCTCCTGGTAAAGCTCTTCTTTTCTGCCTGAGAGAGTAGGTCTTGGAGCACAAAACAAAGATGGTGATTCTGCATGTTTCTATTTGCTTATTCATCACAGAATTCTTACACGAACAATGTGATAGAAAATTCCAAACACCCACCTCTAGTACAATGATCTCCAGAGAGCGCCACCCAGTTTTCAGAAGCCTCCTCTGAGAGAACTGTCTAGGAGCCTTCTCTCCTTATCCTTTATTTACTTGAATATAATTTTCTGTACATGGCTCTGTCCTTTGCTCATACCACACAATGTCCTTATGTTGAAAATATTAAAGACCTTGGCATTTTAATTCACATATGTGCAATATGAGTCTGTTGCTCTATTGAGACTTCATTGGATGCTCTCACAGCCTCAGTTGTACATACGTAGGGGCTTTGGTGAGAGAACTAGATAGAGCAGTAATATATTATATACCTTAATGTATGTATATATTAATGAGTTAAGTATTATTAAATATATTTTAAAAATCATCAAAATGATCAATTAATTTTTCTCAGAATAATAAACTAACAAGTGGTATAATTAAAATTTGAACCCAGACATTTTTTCTTTTTTTCACTTTAGAGAGAGAGAGAGAGAGAGCATGGCCAAACAGGGGAGAAGGGTAGAAGGAGAGTGAGAGAGAATCTTAAGTGAGCTTCACACTCAGTGCAGAGCCCAACGTGGGTTTGAACCCCATGACCCTGGGATCATGACCTAGGGTGAAATCAAGAGCTGGATCCTCAACTGACTGAGCCACTCTGGTGCCCCCGAACCTAGACATTTCTTACTTCAATCACTAAATCATACGTTTTTCTCTCTTGTTGGTTCTAAATCTACTCATAACAACTTAACCCATACTGTAAGCAACATATAAAATAAGAAAGAAGACAAGATCTTTCACCAAACTGAAGGTAGATGTCTGTTTTTTTTTCTGACTGTTCAGTGAGAAATCTTTTTTCATTTTAAACAAATTTCTTAAGCATATATCCAGATTACCTTCCTGATTTAAAAAAATATGTCTTATAGAATTTTGAACACATTGGATTTAAATAGAATGTCTTCACATTTGCCAAAATCTTACCCAAAAATTATTTTTCTGAAGAAGTTCTAGCATACAAAAGTTACAGGCCAGTTCACAGACTTTCCTTATTTTCAAAATTAACTATTCTCCATATGGAGATATCTAAAAACATAAATTTACATGAGGTCTTGAGATAATCCAAGTAGTAGAAGCTGAGAGTTGGCAGTGAGGTGAATGGAATTTTTTTATAACAGTTCTCAAGGGAAAATTCTTCTCATGACTAATTTTAATTTTAAATCAGAAAAGCTTGAATGACTGTGGGAGTATATTGAGGGAAAATCCAACATGGCATATTTTATAAGATAGTAGAAGATCATTTCAAAGATCTTCCAGGATAGTTATAAACTACTTGATTTTCATCCCTGAGGAAGTTTCTTTTAAGCATAGTACTAATTGTACAGGTATTATAAAGAAAAAGTAGTGAAGAAAATTCTTACTGGAATTTTGTTATGGTGTATGTGAGATCAAATTTCAATTCCATTTTACATTATGTTGGTCTAACTTTATCAGTCAAACAAGAACCAAATGATATTTATACTGTTAATACTACTACTAACAATAATAATGAAGATTCAATTGGTGTAATCTAAGTGAACATTGTATCAGAAATAGTCAGCCAAGATATGAAATTAAAGTTTAGTCTTTTATAAAGATGTATTTTGAATATCAAGAATTCTTTAAACTTCTAAATTTCTCCATAACTTGTGAAAAAATATTCAAATGTTAACATTGTATAAAACATACTTTTCCACCTAATGTTTCTAAATTTCTTCTATTTTATGACATTTATCATGTTAGAGAAATGTGAGATCAACCTACATTTCATACCCATATATATGTAAACTTTCAATTCATTTCCTTGATAAAGTAAAAGGTATGAACTCCAAGTGAGAAAAAATGTTTCTATAGGAAACCAGTAACTTAAATTCTCTGCATTTCATCCAAGTAATATATGGATCAGGTGTTAAAGCAACTAACACACAATCTATAACTTCTAGGAAAAGGAAAGACACTTTGAGGAAGAAAAGTGTTTGCCTACAGAATTCTTTAATAGATCCAGATGTAAAATGTGTCTAAATATTTGAAATTTGGAAATAATGCAAGAATACGAGTGGCACATGCTTTTAATGTCACATAGGGGTGAAGAACATCTGAGCACTGTTTGGGGGAATGTACTTAGCTAAATTCACTGTTTCTTATTGCTTAAAGTTCCCAGACCTACTAGAGTTACATGATACTTAGCAGATTTTTGTGCAGTAGTGGTGCAGGATAATTTTCAGTGGAACAGATAACCCCAAAGGGCTCTGCCCCATGAGATATTTACCATGTGTAGCTAATCCCGAAATCCCAACTTGAAAAATATTCTGTTAACTAATCATAAAACTGTACTGCTTCCCTCATTATATTACAAAAAAATATGAAATTACTTTTTTTTTTAACGTTTATTTATTTTTGAGACAGAGAGAGACAGAGCATGAACAGGGGAGGGTCAGAGAGAGAGGGAGACACAGAATCTGAAACAGGCTCCAGGCTCTGAGCTGTCAGCGCAGAGCCCCACACAGGGCTCGAACTCACGGACCACGAGATCATGACCTGAGCCAGACGCTCAACCGACTGAGCCACCCAGGCGCCCCACGTTTTATTTATTTTTGAATAATAAATAACAGAGTATGAGTGGGGGAGGGGCAGAGAGAGAAGGAGACACAGAATCTGAGGCAGGCTCCAGGCTCTGAGCTATCAGCATAGAGCCTGACATGGGGCTTGAACTCAGTGAACCATGAGATCATGACTTGAGCCAAAGTTGGACACTTAACAAACTGAGCCTTCACTGTGCAAAAGTTTTTTACTTTGGTGTAGCCCAGTAGTTTATTTTTGCTTTTGTTTCCTTTGCCTTGTGCAGACATATCTAGAAAAGTGGTTTTATGGCTGATGTCAAAGAAATTACTGCCTATGCTTTCTTCTCAGTGTTTCATGGCTTCAGTTCTTACATTTAGGTCTTTAATCCATTTTGAGTTTATTTTAGTATATGGTGTAGAAAGTGGTCTAGTTTATTCTTTTAAATATCCAGTTGTTCCAATCCCATTTGATGACAAGACTGTCTTTTCCACCTTAGATATTCTTGCCTTCTCTGTTGTAGGTTAATTGACCTATAAGTGTGGACCTATTTCTGGGCTCTCTGTCTTGTTCTATTGATCCATGTGTCTATTTTTGTGCCAGTACCATACTGTTTTTATTACTACAGCTTTGTAGTATATCTTGAAATCTGGTATTGTGATACTTCTGGCTTTGTTTTTCCTTCTCAGGATGGTTTTGGCTTGATACATTATTATTATTAACAAAAGTCCATAGTTAATGGGAGAGTTCATGCTTTGTGTTGTACAGTTGTATTGGTCTTGTCATATGTAAATCTCATGTATCTACCATTACAATATCATAAAGAATAGTTTCACATGCTTTAAAATCCCCTTTGCTGTACATATTTACTTCTTCCTCCTTCTTCCTTGAAACCTTATTTTTTTACTCAATAGTTGTAACTTTTCAAGAATATCATATAGTTGGAATGACAATATATAGGCTTTGCAGACTGGCTTCTTTCATTTAGCAATACACCTTTAAATCCCTTCATGTCTTTTTGTGGTTTCATAGATTATTATTTTTTTAATCACTGAATTAATATTTCATGATGTATGATGCATCGTTTGTTTTCTTTTTCTTCTTTCATCTATTGAAGGATATCTTGGTTGTTTCCATTTTTTGGCAATTATTGACAAAGCTACCATAAACATTTGTGTGAGGGTTTTTTATGTGGATGTAAGATTTCAAATCATTTTGGTAAATACCAGGATGTGTGATTGCTGGATCATATTGTAAGAGTAGGTTTAGCTTTGTAATAAATTGACAAACTGTCTTCCAAGTAGCTTTCAAAGTACCAGTTTGCAGCCCCACCAGCAATAAATGAGAGTTCCTATTGTTGCATTTTTCCCCCAATATTTGATGTTGTTTCGTTACTCCCTTTTTATAGCAAATATCTCATAACATTTCCATTAATGTCAAAAAAAGCCATTCATGAAATAATCTAGAATGAATATAACTTAAAACAAAATAAATGCTCTTTTAAATAAAAAAATAAAATTGTAGTAATTTGTATTTCAAAATATAAGTATTTGGGCTTGAGTAAGCCTAATAACATAATGTAGTAATCAGATACTTCAACCTAAGCAAATATTAATGAGAATGCAAGGACCACAAACACAGACTGATCTCATTGTATTTTATGAGTGACTCAAATATCACAAATGGTGGTGGTATCAGAATGATGATTTTTCTGAAATATAAACAAATATTGATTTAATCTCAAATAAAACAAAGCTTTCTCTTAATTTTTGGTGCAAATTCTTCTAGAAGATGTTAAAGTATATTTAAGAATAAATATGCAAAAATAACATATATAAATGATATAATATTAATATTTACTTAGTTTCAAATCTTAGATAATTATAAATAGAACTTTAACTTGTAGAACTACTTTCTGGAACATTTGACAGCCATCAAGGACATGAACCTGCCCCATGTAGGATGTAGAAGGCTAGAATTCTTGATTCTTGATTCTAGCCTATAAATTTTAATCTCATAGTATAACAACCACATTTGCCCTGAAAATTAAAAGAAAAAAACACTGAGTTACAGTGTGCCAATAAGAAACCCTGAATTATATCACATTGGGCAGGCCAAATTCATTTAATTACAAAACATACAGATAAAATGTTTAAGCTGTTTTAAAGCTGATAGCTTAGATACTAGTGGAAAGAAAATTTCATTTCAGTGCAATTATCTTCAAATTCACAATGTATTATAAGTTTGAAATAGCATCTTTCATAATTTAATCATATTGGAGAGATCATTTTTCTTTATTTCTACTACAACTATCATTCTAATATTTTTCTCTGTCTCTGGCTGTAGATACACCACACTTTTATTAATAAGACCCCAAATCGCTACTAAATATTATTTTTAATAATTTAAAAGATCATCTTCCTTTCATATCTGCTGTGATTTTTAAACTTTTATTTATTGGCTTTCAGGTAACAAATAAGTAATGGAAAAATCATCATATGTATTTGAGAAAGAAAATAACATCACAACAAAATTTCAGAAACATTTGTCACTTTACATTTTTTAGATTCAATTGTATATAGTTAGCATTGTATATAGTATTGTGTATATTGTACACTATATTGTATAGAGTATATAGAACTTCTATATAGTTATCATTAAAAATAATAAGAAAGAAGATGTTAGGATTTTCTAAGTTGAAGTTCAGAACATTTCTACTAAATGTGCATGATCATGAAAGAAAAGTAAAGAATGGGAAAACACACTAAGTACTTTTGGAGAACTAGGTATGACAGAATATGTTTACAAGGGGTAAGGGTGTAGGAGGTAGATAATGATTACAAGATTTCTAAACTAATTTGGGGGAGATTATACTACTAAAGGGTATAGGGAAGTGAAGAGTAAGAGCATGTTTGGAGAATGACAAAGTTGCTTATTGACTCCTCAGGTCATCAAAGAGATCAGGGGCCTATTGTACCCAAACAACATTTTAGGAAAAAGAAATAATAAAATTTTAGTATCTACTCTAAGTGTCACTCAAGCTGCTGGCTTGAGTTTCCAGATAAACACATTCCTGCAGTCACTTGGAATGCATGATAAAAATTCTGAGGAGATGGAAGAATTGTACTGATCACTAAAACAAAATAACAAATTAAAAAACATATATATATATATATATATATATATATATATATATATATATATATGATATTTTGACAATTGAACTCATGGGCATGTGTAATGTTTCCAAAGGGGAGAAGAAAGTGAAGAGAAGAGAATTAATTTAGAATCTTGGGGAATGCCTAAAATCAAGGAAGGAAGACTATGGGGACTTATCAAGTATCTTCACCATTCATTGTTATTACCTTTGTTTAGCATCAATTTGCACCAATCTGTCTCCTAGATAGAGGATATTATTGGCTAATTAGAAGTGTAAGCTGAAAATCACAATATAGGGTCTGAGAAAGATCTTAAAGTCTGGTTTACGGCAGGGATGGGCATAAGAGACAATTCTCTAAGATATCAGATAGCCAATAGAGTCTTTAAAAGGTTGGTAGAGATTCTTTGAGTAGAGAAAAAAGAGAAAAGGAGGTTAAAGAGAAGTTATGAAAAATTCAAGGAACTCGGAGTACTTTCATTTGAATAAACCATATTGAAAAAAATGAAAATCAGTAGTCAGACTCAGCTTCATTGCAAGTCTAATATACTCATTTTGAATAAAGCATGTCCTTGTATTTGCTTAAAATAACAAGTAGATTTGATTGTTAGTTTATGTGTTTATGGAATAGTATATGAAAAATCAATGAAGCAATAGCTATTTTTTCTTAATTGAATCTCTATCTTATTTATATATTTCCTGAAAATAATGCAATGATTATACTAATTTAAGAAAATTTTCTTAAAGTCTATATTTAAAAGAATTTCCTCCATACATTTTAAAATGTATTTCATTGTAGCATTCTAAAGGGAGAAAATATAGACACTTAAAACAATATCTGGCACAAGCCTGGAGACGGTACAGTTGAGTAATTCAAAAAAAGTTGGGAGGGATGAAACAAATCAAATTTTTTTGTTTGTTTTTGAAAGTTACACCCATTTTTGTAAAATAGCAGTGAAAGCCTAAGAACTGTTTACAATTTCTATGTAAATTTACTGTCACAAGTTTAACCTATACACCACACTTAATCCTATAACACTAGAGTCACCATGCCCATGATAAATATTCATCTACCTCCCTCCAACTAACAATGACATTTCCTGAACTAATGCTAATGTATTACCTTTAAGGAAGATGGTTAGTTCAAAAAAAATCTTTAAAAGTATTTTCCTTCTTTTTGTTAGTTGGCTTATTTGTGTAGGAGTTTGATCACCTTTATGATTAAATAATTCTTAAAAGAAAAAACTTCACAATCTTTCCTGCTGAGTCTTTTTTATTGTCATACGTATATTATATCAGATATCGTATTTCCATGACATATCCTTGAATGCGGGTATAGTATCTGGGTCCTTATCTTTTTTCATAACAACACTGTATAAGTTTTTTAAAAAATTCACTTCAGGGGCACCTGGGTGACTCAGTCAGTTAAGCATCCAACTCTTGGTTTCAGCTCATGTCATGATCTCACAGTTTGTGGGAGCAAGCCCCGTTTTGGGCTCTAGGCTGACAGAGCTGAGCCTGCTTGGGATTCTCTGTCTCCCTCTGTCTCTGCCCATTTCCCCACTCATGTTCTGTCTCTCTCTTTTTCTCTGACAAAATAAATAAATAAACTTAATGTAAATTAAACAAAATTAAAAATTTCACTTCAACTACAAATCATTGATATTTTTAAAAAAATCTTAAAATATATAAAACTATTATCCTTAAAGCATTTTTTCCTGAATATGTCAGGTGATAGATTTTCCATGTAGGATGAATAGTTATATAAATTACAAACTCTAAAATCAGTTTTAGTTATTTGCTATCATATTGTCTGCATCGTGTATACACCATATAGGTATAGATACATATATATAGATAGATAGAGATAAATAGATATAGATATATAGGTATGCTTTTTATATACTATTACATAAACACATAGAACCAACAATCAACTCTCACTGTTTTAAGCAAATACAAAGGATGTGCTTTATTCAAAATGAGCATATTACATTTGCAATGCATCTGAAAGTCTGACAATCTACTGATTTTTACTTTTTTTCAATACAGCCCACTCAAATGAAAGTACTCAGAGTTCCTTGAATGTTACATGTGTCCTCACCTCAGGGATTAAGCTGCAATAAGACAGATGGATTAACAAGAGAAAAATGGAGATTTATTAATGTGTGTATTGTACATACACATGGAGGTATTCAGTGATTAGGAACTCAAAGTGGTGGTTAAAACTTGGGCTTATATGGCATGTTAGCAAAAGAAGAATATATTTTGTAGAGAAGTGACAAGAAAAAGGAAAATAATGTTGAATTTCTAGGGGCATCAAACGTGGGAAGGTAAATATTTACAGGAAACAAAAGGAAGATCAGAGCTAGTTAGTAAGATTTGTTATAGATTCCTCTGGTGCCCTCCCTAGGAGGATAAGGGTCTAATTTTGTCTCCAGTGACTAATTTATGTCCTTCCTAATAGAAATGGACTCCTTTAGAAATTTACCTACTGCTTTTAGTGAATAAAGGGAGAGCAAAGAACTTCTGTTTTATTTGTTTCTTCTCAATCGTGTTTAGCTTAGAATATCAATATTTTGAAGTGGCATATTTTGATATACTTCATTGTTGTTTTTCTCACTTTATTGATAAGAAAACTGAGATATTTATTTAAAGAATGTGACAATATGACACATTTAGTAAATGGAAAAATTGGGTTTAAATCATAGCTTTATGATTTTAGGTATTTTGACAATAAGAAATATAAGGTTATTAAGTAAGCTATTTGTGACATTATTAGTACATGTTCCTTGATCTATCTCATTCAGTAGTCCAGGGAGGTTAGAAAACAATAGGCTTCTTTTTTAAACAATACCTAAGGAATTATTACATTGCTTTTCTGTATTGTTCATATCTTTCTGCCTTCATAAATAATAACAGGCATTTTATCAATTAAGGGAAAAATCATTTATATAAAAATGCTCAAAAAGTTCTTCTAGAATAAAATTAATATAATAATTATTTATTCCAGGATTATGTACAAGCAAAATCCTTTATATCTTTAGAGGCTTGATTTTCTTTTCTATTGTTATTAACTTTCTATTTCTCATATTTATTTTATTAACATATATTTATTTTTATTTTTTACTTTTTATACATGATACACAGAAAGTCTTAGGACTTGAATTTTTCTATGTCTCTTGTTAGCAAGATGAGACTATTTTCACAATGAATGCAAAGCAAATCCCTATAATATACCATAGAGTTTTATGTTAGCTACCACAAAAAGTAATTACTTTCAACACTTTAAATGTATTTGAAAACTAATTTTATTATTATTCACTTTGGAATACTTGTAGATAACATTATTTAGAGCCTACTATGTGCCAGGTGTTATGGTTAGTACAGTATAGGTTTTATATAATTTCTTTTAAACGTCATAATTCTATGAGGAGATAGATACATTTCTCAAGGTTATTAATGAGATTGTACTTTTTAATAATCAAGCTATCCAAATTATTGATAGACCTGTAACCCATTCCCTCCATACCTGTGTAACCAAAACTCTCCTTACCACACTAATGAACTACCTCAGATTTTCTCGTAAATTTATTGGCTTGAAAACTTGCAAAGTCCCATTTTTATAAGGATATACCTGTAAATCAACCTGAAATGTACAGATTTACGGGGCATGACTGGTTGGAAAATGGGGCTTAATCACTTAAGCACCTTTCCTGTCCGAGTACTTAAGGGAGTGAAAATGGAGAAGTGAAACGACTTCAATAGCCCTCCTTGTTGATCAATGTTTTTACCTACGTCATACTTAACAGAACCAAAGGTACTGTAATATGTGGAAGAGAAGAGACATTTTTTGACAGCAGCATTTGATGGGTTTCTGGCTCCCTAAAGAAAAAAAATGTTTCTCTGTTTCAGAGCTTGTGGTTTCATAAAGTTTGATGCTGGGTAAGATCACGTGGGTCCACTGTGCCAGTTCTGCATTATACATTTGTGGTAACACAGTGGAATACTACTTTTTCTTTCCTTCTTCTTTCCGTGTATGGTACCCCTGAACAGAAAGTAATATAACCAACTAGAGGCTTCCATATGAATCAGAAGGTGTTAACATATCTCAGCAAAATCTATTCCAATATCATCATTTATGTGCATTCAGTTATTTGTATTCTTCACAACAAGTACATGGTTACACACAGGTGGGTTTATTTGATTAAATATTTATCAATGATGTCAAATGTATCCATTTTTATAAGGTCCAAGCGTGTCAAATCTGTCTCTTTGTTTACCGTTTTCTCCCCAGAAATTAACAAGGCCTTTACTAAGTCCACATTTGACAGATATTTACTGAGTGAAATACTGCAAACTTAAAAGATTATTTATATTTAAAATTAGATAATTTAATATAAATCCCCGCTACTCAGTATTTCCTTTTTAAAGTGTTGCATAAAAGAAAAAAAAAAGAGTTGATATTATTTATATTAGATACATACATCTAGGGTACAAGTCCCCTTATGTGAGGACTTTTAAAAAAGACTTTAAAAAAATAACACTAAAAGGCAAAAATTTGATTATGAATATTAACTACATTAAACACATTAAATACAAAAAATTCCTTACTAACACATCAACTTATTATGCCTTTAAGTTTAATATCAAATACGGTAAAATTTTGGATTGCAAGTAACTTGTTCTCTGAATATTCCTCAAGATGAGCAAATATTACTAATAAATTTTAACTTGATAAGACTGTGACATCTTGCAATGTCATATGATCACACCTGAGCCAATGATTCTTCTCTCTCTCTCTCTCTTTCACTGTGGGATTGTGGGTGATCATCTCCCATGCTCAGATGCTCAGTTTCAGGCTGAGATGTTTGGCAGAAATCGGTGAATTTTCAGAATGTTGTAAGATGCCTACAACTGGCCCTAGTGTATTTTTTGTCACTCCAAAGCACCTACGGACTGTCCTTTGCTGTTCCAGGTAAGAGTCAGCTTAGGAACACTTTGCTTCATTCTAGGTCATTGGATAGGTTCCTTGTTAAAACTGCACAAAAAGAAAAAGATTCCTTTGAGCCAATAGATAGCAGTGATTCCATTAGTGATAGTGAAAGTCATCTACACAATAATCTTCTCTCTTGTCTCCTTCACACCAGCCATAAAGGTTTTCAAAGGTAAGTGCAGGTTAATTTATTTTTCTTTATATTTTGGATTTTCTGTCCACTATTTCTTATGGGGAAATTCACTTTGATATACAAGGGCTTTGAATTACAACCATGTTTCCAGAGCAAATTATGCTTGTAAACCAAGGTTTTGCTGTATATGGAAATGGTAAAAATTTAGTAACCTGATTAAGAAGACATTACGATGAAACCTTGAGTTTCACCAAATAAATAAAATACAATTTTTAATGAAAATAATCACAACTGCAGAATTTTAATGATTAGATAATGAATACTTATTAGAATTACTTGTTAGAACATAGTTCACAATTTTCCATTGTAAATGTCACGATGTGTTTCTTGCATTTTTTTCCTTTTATGTACATACTCTGTGAACTTCAGAGTAGAGAGGATACTTCTTTGCTAGGTAACATCTTCTAACATCTTCTCATAATTGTAAATATTTATCTTCTTTGTTATATACTTTAGATGGATTAGATTCTCCCACAGCCTCAATGAAGGAACAAAAGGTCTATCTAAAATTACTTAAGTGAAAGAGATTCTTCCACTTGTATCTTACTTTCCTCTTTGCTGATATTCTCCGTTTATCACAGATCTGCTGACACTGGATGCATGCCAATGCATGAATAGCTAGAAGAAATTGTTTTAATGTCCTTTGGGGCCAAATTTTTAAATCTATATTTTTGAACGCACTTCAGGTAATACGATACGGAGCCATGTTTAGGAATGATTTCTTATTTCTGAGTTAGTGAGCTCCCATAGAAAAAGCCACTGCTCTTTGTAGAAATGTGCATGGGAATTGTTATTTAGAAATCACAGAAACCTTTGTAAAAATGTAACTATACACTTCTAATAACTTGGCTATGATGAAATATTTGGAAGGGTGAGAAGGTACCATTCATTAGCAAAGTAAAATTTTACTCTTAAAAGATTGTGCATACAAATGGAGTACAGGAGTTGCTGTAATTTTTTTATTTTTCCATCATGTTTTCTAGTCCTTACATAATTCACTTCTCATGCTCATCAAGGTTTTTTTTTTTTCTAACTTATTTTCTTAATTTATTAAAGATGTATTTATTTATTTATTTATTTACTTTTGAGAGAGAGTGTGTGTGTATGAGCATGCATATGGGGAGGGGGCAGAGGGAGATGGAGAGAGAGAATCTTAAGCAGGCTCCAAGCCCAATGCATGGGACTTGATCTCACAAATCCATGATCATGACCTGAGCCAAAGTCAAGAGTTGGACGCTTAACTGACTGAGCCACCCAGGTGTCCCAACGATTTCTTTTTTAGATCACCACCTTCTCTGAACCTTTCTTTTCTCCTAAAGTCTGGGCTGGCCTTCAGTCCTTATGTATTGTAGGAGAAAGTTTTTATACCCATGCAGGTCCCTTAAAACAAAAAATACCAGGGTGTTGGAGGACATTTTCTTACTATACTATATGTTACAGTATTGATCAGTATGCTATTTTGATAAGTCTATGTCATTTTCTCATTGTTCCAAAGACCTTCACATAATTTTTTGGGAAACAAGGTGAAATAAAAGAGTATAAATCATTTTTGTGCCACATTTTTGAGTTATAATTTATAAATGTCAAAAATATTTGGTTATTTCCATGCCCTCGTATAATACATTAGTTAGACTGACCACATTATGAATTTTATTTGAAGAAAGGACTTGTGTGTGTATTATCACTTATCTATCTATCTACCTATCATCCATCTGTCTAATCAAGAGGTAAGAGTGATTCTACTTAAAGTGTGTACCTTTCATGAAGTTATTATCTGAATTAAGTTGAATGATTGATGTGAATAGGAAAACAAAAACAAAAACAAAACAGAGCATGTTTTAGAGAGAAAGGGTGTTGGTGGGTGGAGCAGTCAGAACACACACCTTTATGGACTAAGTTTGCTGTCTTATGTGTGCACAGTTCATGGCTCCCCCAAATAATTACAATAGTAACATCACTGATCACTGATCCTCAATCACCATAACAAATATAATAGGAATGAAGAAGTTTTAAACATTGTGAGAATTCCCAAAATGTGACATAGAGACACCTCCTGAACAAACGCTGTTGGAATAATGGTGCTGACAGCCTTGCTTGGCACAAGGTTGCCACAAACCTTCAATTTGTAAACAACAACAACAACAACAACAACAACAACAACAACAACAAAACGCAATACAAGGGCATCTGGGTGACTCAGTTCGTTGAGCATGGAACTCCTGATTTCAGTTCAGGTCATGATCCCAGGGTCATGGATGGAGCCCTGCATCAGGCTCCATGCTAAGCTCTCTACAAAATAATAAATAGAATAGAATAGAATAGAATAGAATAGAATAGAATAGAATAGATAAATAAAATTAAATTAAAAATTAAAAAGAAACACATGAAATGTAATAAATATGTGAAATGTAATCAAGGGAAGCAGAATAAAGCAAGATATGCTTCTAAATGAATAAGGCATGATGATTAGATCAAATCTTATTAAGTCCAATAGTTTTTTATTGTGATAATAAATGTGAATAAATCAGCCTCTCTTAAATAATCAATTTGGTTTTAAGAAGTCAATGGCATACCATCTCCAGGAGACACATCCTGCTAAACATTGATGAATGATATAAGAAAGTAGTTATATGTGTTATGTAAAACGTGAATAGTTGTTATAATGAGTTTGGGAAGTGATAGACTAATGAAATTAAATGTCTTTTCATCAGAACTTTTCAAAGTGTTTAATACACTAATGTAACTTATTGGTCCTAGCATAAGATGTATGATGTTATTCTTCCCAAACTGATTTGAGATCAGATTTTTTTCCACAAGACCTTTTCAGAACAAATATTCCTTGAATACATTTAGCAAAGCTGTTCCCTGGCCTGACATCCAATATCTAATACAAAATATGCCTCGGACTTCTAAACAAAGTGGCCTTGTCCCTACATATTCTGGATCTTTTTAGGATGAAAGATAGAAGGATATGGCACCCCCAAAATATGCCACTTTAGTGTATTGATTATTTTGAGCAGTATGCAATTGAAAAAGACCAAACACAGTAAGAAGCTTTCTTTGATAAAACAATTCAACAAGTGACCATAAAACTGAGTCAGCTCGAATGCCCTTGAGAGTCCACATGAACAAAAACAAAACCTAAACCAGAATAAACTCCTGTAAATTCCTTGAGGTTAAGAAATCATACCTAAGAACAACCAATCGCAGACAAACAGACTTCCTCCTACTAAGGCAACAGCTTAAGCTATCGCCAATCAAAACATCTGGCTTCCCTTCCTCATCCGCTCTATAAAAGCCTTACCCAGAGTTCCTAACCATCTTTAGTTTGGCATTGCCCGGAAACACTGTTTGATCAAAATAACTTTTGAAAATGTTAATGTGCCTCAATTTATCTTTTAACACTCTGAACTGCCCTTAATTTGCTTAAAGCCAGGCAGATCTTCCAAAAAGAACTCCATGTCAAAAATCTCCTTTTCTGGGCAATCCATCACCTAGGGAAGATTGACTCCTCACAGGAGTGTCGCCTAAAAGTTGATACCACATCCAGGAGACTTTGTCACAATCTATCATGCCTCCCCTCTATTCTTCCAAGAGCCCATTCATCTTTCTTAAAAGTCATTTACTCTACCCTAAAAAGCCTATATCTCAATTAAGATGGTATTTAAGCCTAAACTGTAAGCCACCTCAGGGAGTTAATCCCATGCATACATGAGATATACAAGTTAGTAAACTTGTTTCTTCTTTCTTTTAAAGTTATCTCAGCTAAAAACTCAGAAGATGCAGAGGTAAGATAATTTTTCTTTCCTACATAGGATTTACAAAGTGGTTTATAATGGGTCTCACACATTACATTATACAAATTTTATCAGATTTTTTTCTTGTATATTGCCTAGTGACTCTGCATCACCCACTTTATATTATACACATTTCAAGGTAGTTTTTAAGTGTCAGCCTGTCTAGACTGTCTGGCATTTCTTTAGACTGTCATTGATCCTTCTTTTCAGTTATGACTCATGATAACTGGCTAAGATATATAAAATCTCCGCTTCTTATTGAAATATCATCATGAACAGTTTTCTTTCAAGTTTCATAATTGTGAATCTTTTAAGCATCTCAGCAACTCATGTTTGTCTCACTTAATAAAAGGTATTTTATCAACAGACTCATTAAATGTAGTATTTTTGGTTTAATAAAAAGTTAAAATATTCACTTATGTGTGTTTGAGTATGATAGAAGTTTAAATATATTTTTCTTCACCTATCCAACTTTAGTTTCAACTTTTGAAATTAACTAGTTTAATTTTCAATAAAACTTTTATATCATGGTTTTATCTGATATTATATTTTAGCCACAGAGGACTTTGAAATCATTTTCACAACATTTTTAATGGTTCAACTGTTTCATTCCTAAAACTATTTATTTTCCTTATGGTGCATAATAACATTTTATTATGTTCTTTTGTGCATTTTTATTACATATTCTGAAGCATAATCATTTTATTGCCATTCACTTTGTTGATGTCAATATTGAACAATAATAAGAATGTAACGACCTGTTTTTAATAAGCCTATTATAAGCATTCATGTATTATAATCTCTATTATGATTTGATATTCATAAGAGTGACTAGATGGTTTATGAAGAGTAAATAACTGAGTAGTACTATGTTTGTAATCTCGGAGATAAAATAAATGATTGTGTATGAGAAATAAGTAAGTGAACATGAAACACACTGGTGGTCCTGCGAAATGATCGCAAGTCCATTAGGTTCTCTAAGGCACTGAATTTCATGAGCAGTTAGCGCTAATGGCTTTGTACTGTAAGACATCCCTGGGTATTTGCAGTTATGGCAATAAAGTTTAGATGATATTAAGGCTACACTTGATAAATCTGACTGACGTCTGTGAAGAATACAGTGAAAGAGTAATTGTAAGGTAATTACGAATAATTCTATATAAGAAGTTATAGCAAGAACAGATTTATGGATTGAACCATAAACGTGTTTAGAATGAATATGCAAACAATAAATATTAATGATCATTACATAACTTTGAAGGAAGGGGTTAGAAAAACTTTAACGCCACCAGCTATATAGCACACGCATGTCAAAAACAAACTAAACAAATTCTTGAAATGACAAGTGTATTATTGTGAAACACATCACATATCATCAGTAAGCATTCCTAGTTCTACCAAAGCTCCAAAACTAGTAAGAACCCCAGAAAGTAACTATATACTCTCTTTGCGTCTTTTCTTTTATTATTTTTTATGATTTTTAATGTTTATTTTTGAGAGAGAGAGAGACAGAGCGCAAGAAGGGGAGGGGCAGAGAGAGAGGGAGACACAGAGTCTGAAGCAGACTCCAGGCTCTGAGCTGTCAGAGCCCGACTTGGGGCTTGAAGTCACCAGCGGTGAGATCATGACCTGAGCCAAAGTCGGAAGCTTAACCAAGTGAGCCACCCAGGCGCCTACATCTTTTCTTTTAAATAGAAAATGACAGTAAGTGAATGTATGATAGAAACAAATAGAGTTTCACTCTCCATTAAAGTGTTAGGATACATAATTGTGTGTCATACTTTCAGCAGAGAAGTTATTACACAACTGCCTTCATGTCCTGGGGTATTGAGTACATTTCAGGTATCATGTTTTTTCATCAGAGCCTCATCTTTTTGTGAGAGAATCATTTAATGTTTTGAACCTTATCCCATTGACAGAAGACAGGGGATATGAACTCAGAAAGCTCATTATAACAATGTGTCAGTGTGCCTGTGCTTGTGTTCAGATCAATAGATAACTTTATTCTTCTGAAGAAGAGGTCCAGCTTTTATTACTAAAGATTCTAAACCAAGGGCCCCATACATAGATGGACCACAGAAGACAGTTGAACTGCTGAAATCCACTTGGGGCAGTGTGTGTTTGTGTGTGTGTATTTGTGTGTGTGTGTGTGTGTGTGTGTGTGTGTGTGTGTGTTTAGGGGAGATCATTATTCTAAAGTAAAGACCCAATTTCCATTAGAGTTTCTGAGTGGATTTATGACATGACCTATACAAAGGGAAGAAATAAAAATTACTGAATCAGTGGTTATAATTTCAGTTCCTTAAATGAGATTTCCCTAAAGTAGATGTTTTATCAATGTTTGGTGATAAATTTTATATAAACTTACATACATACGTGTGTGTGTGTGTCATAACAATGTCACTGAATGTTTACAATTCAAAATAGTGAGAAAACAAGGCAATTATATAAACAAATAACTTGCTTAAAGCCCTAAAAATGCCAGAACACTTAAATGTTTTTCATAAAAATTGTGGTAAAATATGCATGCCATGATATTTATCATTCTAACCATCAGGAAGAATACAATTCAGTAACATTAATACACTTAATAATATTTTACAAATATGACAGTTTTCTAGCCTCTAAAACATTTTCATCTTCCTTTATAAAAACTCTGTATCCATTAAATAATAACTTCCCATTCTTCTCTCCCACTCCCAGACTCTGATAATTTCTGTTCTGCTTTCAGTCTTTTTGAATTTGCCTACTAGAGATACTTCATATAAGTGAAATCATACAATATTTGTCTTTCAGTGTCTGACTTATTAAAATGAGCATGATGCTTTCAATGTCAATTTACATTGTAATATATATTGAAAGTTTAATTTTCATGGCTAAATAATATTCTATTATATGTACATACCACATTTGGTTATCCATTTGTCTGTTAATAGACATTTGGGTTGTTTCTAACTTTCGGCTCTTGTGAATAATGCTACTATGAACATTGGTTTATAAGTATCTAATTGAGACCCTGCTTTCAATTTTTTGGATATATACCTAGAAGTGATTGCAGGGTCTTAATGATGGTTCTATATTTAACCTTTGATAAACTACCAAACTGTTCTCCACAGCTACCGCATCATTTTGCATTCCTACCAGCAATGCATAAGGATTTCAATTCTTTCACATCCTGTACAACATTTGGTATTCTCTTTTTTTCCCCCCAATTATTCCCAGCTTACTAAGTATAAAGTGATATTACAACATAGTTTAGATTTGCATTTTCCCAATGATTAACAATATCAAGCATCTCTGCATTTACTTAGTGGCCATTTGTATATGTATTTTTGGAGGAAAGCCCATTCAAGTTTTTTTCTACTTTTGAATTGTTTTCTTGTTGTAGTAGTTGTTGTTGCTATTGTTAAGTTTTAGTTCTTTCAATGTTGTATATTATTCCATTATCAGTTTTGTGATTGAAAATATTATCTCATACAGTAAGTTGTCTGTCACTTTCTTGACCATATGTTTAGAAGCACAACTATTCTTAATGTTAATGAAGATTTACCTACTGTTTTCTCTTGGTGAATTCTTTTGGTGCCAATTCCATGAAATCATTGCCAAATTCAAAGTCGCGAAGATATTCTCTAATGTTTTCTTCTAAGAGCTTTAGAGTTTTAGCTCTTAAATTCTTGAATTTAGTTCTTTTATCCATTTTTAGTTAGTATTTTTATATGGCTTAGAGAAGGATCCAATGTCAGTCTTTTGCATGCGGATATCAGTTTTTCCCATTACCATTTGTTGAAAAGATTATCCTTTCCACATTGAATGCTCTTGGTACCTTGTTGAAAATCGATCAATTCTATTTATTTCTGAGTTCTCTATTCCATTCCATTATCTGTCTTTATACCAGTACCATACAGTTTTAAATACTATAGATTTTCAAAAGTTTTAAATTTAAAAAATGTGAACTTATCGAATTTATTCTTTATATTTGTGTGTGTGTGTGTGTGTGTGTGATTTGTTGTTCCTTATAATTCCATATGGATTTTAAGAAGGGATTTTTCATTTCTGCAAAAAAAAATGTGCTGTTTCAATATTCAGTATTTTCTAAATGAGTTGGACCTGTAGATCACTTTCTGTAGTACTGATATCTTAATGATGTTGATTAAGTCTTCTTGTTCATTAACATGAAATGTCTTGCCATTTATTTAGGTCTTATCTAACTTTTTTTGGCCATGTTTTTGTTTTGTTTTGTTTTGCTTTGCTTTGTTTCAGTCTTCTACATAAAATCTTACATCTCCTTGGCCAAATTTATTCCAAAATATTTAATATTTTAAAGATGCTGCAACACATGTAATTAGTCTAAGTTCTTTTTCAGATTATTTTTGATACACCAAAAATCAACTGATTTTTGTATATTGATCTTGTACCCTGAGATTTTGCTGAATTTGCTTATTAGTTTTAATTTTTAATTTTTATTTTTTTAATATTTTTATATTAAATATAATTTATTGTCAAATTGGTTTCCATACAACACCCAGTGCTCATCCCAACAGGTGCCCTCCTCAATGCCCATCACCCACTTTCCCCTCTCCACCTCCCCCCATCAACCCTGTTTGTTCTCAGTATTTAAGTGTCTCTTATGGTTTGCCTCCCTCCCTCTCTGTAACTTTTTTTTCCCCTTCCCCTCCCCTATGTCTTCTGTTAAGTTTCTCAGGATGAATTTGCTTATTAGTTTTAGTTGCATTTTTGTTTGTGTTTGTGTGTATTCTTGAGATTCATGATATCCGCAAATATGAATAATTTCACTTCTTCCTTTCTAAGCTCTTGTTTTTTAATTTCTTTGTCTTGTCTAATAACTTTTGGTAAAACTTCCAGTACAGTGTTGAATAACAGCAGTGCTCATGGAAATCTTTGTCATGTTCCTGATTTTTGGTCAAAATCTTCAGTCTTTCACTACTGACTATGATTAAAGGTGTGGATTTTTCATAAATATCCTTGATCAAGCTGAGAAATTTCTTCTCTGTTCTTCATTTTCTGAGTTTTTATTATGACGGGATGTTCAATTCTGTCAAATGCTTTTTCCGTGTCAACTGAGACAATCATGGTGGATTCTCCCTTGTACTGTTAATGTGATGTGTTACATTGATTGATTTTCTTATGTTGAACTACCCTTGCATTGCTGAGATAAATTCTACTTGGTCATGGTGTATAATCCTTTTGATACGCTATTGGATTCATTTTGCTTATATTTTGTTGAGCATTTGTGCATTGATATTTATAGGGGATGCAAGTTTTTAATTGTAATTTTCTTTTCTTTCTTTCTTGTTTGTGATTGTTTTTAATCTGGCTTTAATTTCAGAATAATGTTGGCCTGATAAAATGAGCTAGAAATTGTATCCTCCTGCTCAGTGTTTTTAAAGAATTTTAAAAGGATTCATGTTAATTCTTAAATATTTGGTAGAATTGATAGGTGAAGCCATATCATCAAGGAATATTTTTTGTTAGTAAGTTTTTTATTTTTGATTCAATATCTTTAGTCATTATAGGCTTACTGAGATTGTCTATTTCTCCTTCAGTAAATTTAAGGACTTCATATGTTTCTAGGAAATTGTCCACATCTTCTATTTATATAATTTATTGGTGTACAGTCATTAATAGTATCATTAAATCTTTTAGTATAGTATACTATCATTAAATCATTAAAATCTTTTTTATCTCTGTATGTTTTATAATATCTTCACTTTAGTCTCTGATTTAATTATGTGACTCTTTTCTCTCTCCTTTCTCCTTCTCTCTCTCTTTTTCATTAGTCTAGCTAAAGTTTTTTCAATTTTGTTAATCTTTTCAAAGTATCAATTTTTGTTTGTGTGTTTTATTCCCTCTATTGTTTATTTTTAAATTCTCTATTTTGAATATTTATATTCTAATCTTTGTAATTACCTTATTCGCATTTATAGTTACAAATTTACCTATGATCACTGTTTTCTCTGCATTCTATAAGTTTTGGTATGTTGTTTTTCATATTTTTATTCATCTCAGGGTATTTTCTAATTACCTTTGCAATTTCTTTGATCTTTTAGTTTGTTAAGAATGTGTTGTTTATTTCCACATATTTGTGAAATTTCAGTTTTCCTTTTGTTGTTGATTTCTAACTTTCTCCTGTTGGTTGGAAAAAAATACTTTTTATGATGTCTGTTTTTTAAGTCTATTGATATTTATATTGTGGTCTAATATACTGTCTATCCTGGAGAATGTCTAATGTGCACTTGAGAAGAATATGTATACTCTCATTGTTGGGTAGAGTGTTCTGTAACTATTAGGTGTAAATGGTTTGTTGTGTTAAGTTCTCTATGTCCTTACTTATCTTCTGTTTTTTTTTTTTTTTTACCTATATATACATGATTAAAAATGAGGTTTTAAAGTTTTCAGCTATTAATGTAGAGCTGTGTATTTCTTCCTTCCATTCTGCACTATCAGTGCAGAGCCTGATGCAGGGCTTAATCTCATGACAGTGAAATTATGACCTGAGCTAAAATTGAGTTGGGCATGTAACCAACTGAGTCATCCAGGTGCCCTTGTTCTGTCAACTTTTGTACCTTAAGTTTTGAGGATCCATAGTTAGATGCATAAATGTTTATAATTACATTTTCTTAGTGCATTGAATTTTTTATTAATATATAATGTCCTTTGTCTCTTGTTAGTTTTTTTTTAATTTAAAGTCTATTTTGCTTTTCTGATATTAGCATAGCCAACTCAGCTCTGTTTTGATTACTATTATATGAAATATAATTTTCTATCTCTTTACTTTAGCTGTGTCTATATCTAAGAAGAGTCTCTCATAGACCATACATAGTTGAATCATTTTCTTTTTAAGTCTGTTTCGCCAATCTCTGTCTTTGGTTTGAAGAGTTTAAATCATTTACATTTAAAATAATTACTAAAAAAAAGGGACTTACTTCTGCTTTTTGCTATTAGGTTGCTCTTTGCTTTATAACTTTCTGTCCTCTATTTTCCCATCACTGACTACTTTGCTGTTCAGTTGATTTTATGTAAAGAAAGATTTTGATTCTCCTTTCACTTCCTTTTCTGTATATTGTATAGATAGTTTCTTTCTGGTTACCATGGGGATTACATTTAGCATCTTAAAGTTATAACAATCCTATTTGAACTTATTCAACATAACCAATACTTTACAAAAACTATGTTCCTATAAATCTCCTGCCTATTCCCTATTCTATAACTGATGTCACAGATTGTGTCTTTTACATTGGGGATACTCCAAATTATAATTAATAATTTCTCTTTTTATACATTTGTTTTTTTTAAATCATGTAGAAAATAAACAAAATTGATTCACAAACTAAAAATAAAATGATGCTAGCATCATTTATAATTTTCATGTATTTACCTTTCTCGAAAAGTTTTATTTCTTCATATGGCTTTGTCATTGCCTACTTTCTTTTCACTCAACTTGAAAGGCTCTTTTTAGCAGAATAAATATAGTGTTAACCTCTTTCAATTGTTATTAATCTGAGAATGTCTTAATATTAATCTGAGAATGTCTTAATATTTCTCTCATATTTGAAGGACAACTTTGTTGAATATTGAATTCTTGGTTGCTTTTTTTTTTTAACTTTTTCTATGTAAACTCACTGCTTTCTTCATTCCAATGTTTCTGAGAAGAAATTGGTAGAAGGTCTTATTGATGATCCTTTGCATGTAAGCAGTCTACTCAGAACTTCTCTGAACCTGTGTCTTTCCCTGGGCAGTGGTTTGCAATCACTTTCTAAATTCCACTCTATATGGAGTTGATTTTGAATGTTCAAAAAAAGCAAACTAACAAAACAGATTGCTGTCTCTTTAAAGTGTCTAAAAGCTGCTTCCGTTTTTATCTCTTTATTTTAACCATATAGGATTATTTTTCATCTCTTGTAATTACTATTCATTAAGAATTCAATTCATGGGACTCTTGGGTGGCTCAGTCAGTTAAACGCCTGACTTTGGCTCAGGTAATGATCTCATGGTTTGAAGGTTCGAGTCCCACATCGGGATCTGTGCTGACAGCTCAGAGCCTGGAGCCTGCTTCAGATTTTGTGTCTCCTTCTGTCTCTGCCCCCTCCCCTGCTTGCATTCTCTCTGTCTGTCTCTCTCTCTCTCTTGAAAATAAATAAACATTTTTAAAAATTAAAAAAAAAAGGAATCCAATTCATCTTGGAGTGCCTGGATGGCTCAGTAGGTTGAGCGTCCAACTCTTGGTTTAGGCTCAGGTCATGATCTTGCAGTTCGTGGGTTTGAACTTGGTGTTGAGCTCTGCACTGACTGTGCAGAGCCTGCTTGGGAATTTCTCTCTCTCCCTCTCTTTCTGCCCTTACCTTTCTTGTGGTCTCTCTCTCTCTCTCTCTCAAAATAAATAGGTTTTAAAAAAGGAATTCAATTCATCTTTTCTATCCATACACTAAATCATTGTATTTTAAGTTACCTTAGTTTCTAATTCAGAAGATGGGCATTAAGAGTAATTTCATTCCTTAACATAGAAACGTTTACATGTTACTTTAGTCTTAAAAACTCAAGGGATTCCAGCTATAAAATACATATGTAAAAGTATTTTATTTAAATTGAAGTTAGAAATAGAAAAAAATTATGACTCTACTTTTAGAAATAATTGATAGAAGAGATTCAGAGTAACACTACAGTAATAGACCAAAAGCAGTGAATATTAATATTTGTCAACTCATGATTTGTGTCCAGGCTCACATTTTACATCTTGAGAATTATTATTACAGGCATTATTTTGGTGTTTTCAGGATTAAGTATTATAACTTCCTAATGTCTCAAAAACTTTAGGTTAAAGATACATTTTATTATATCATATATTACAAAATAGAAAATTGTAATGATCATTTGTTTTAGCGTGACACTGAAACTCTATTTCATAAATGACTTTTGATTTGGCCCACTTGTCTTCACTAGTGACTCTACTGAAATCTCCTCTTATTCATTTTTCCTTCTAACAGTGGCTGATTTACATCCATTACTGATTATGAGTTACTGGGAAACATGAAACAAAAAGAAAATATAAAAAATAATAATGTGCTTCAGGCAATTATAGTTAAGATATAACTAATACTAGAGATTTCAAACATACTTATGTGTGAAATACTGAATATTATTACATTTCCACAATGTTTCATAATTTTCTCATTAGTATCTCTCTTCCTTTTCACTCATATATATAGTGCCAAATACATTATAGGAAACCTTCCTAAGGTTACTTACACTGAATAACAACCATAGGTCGTTGAACTATAGCTCCTTCCTGAAGGCTGCTAAAAAGGTCTTTCTTTAATGGCAAACAGCTTTTACTAACTTCCTGGGATTCCAGAAATGCTAATCAGCAGTTCTAGTCTGCAGCACATTTATTACACCCTGACATGCTGAAGACAGCCAGTTACAAATAGAACTGCCTCTTGAAAAATGCTGCTCCAGTGTTTTATAATAAAGTGCACCAATTAGATGCATTCATTAGGACAAACTGCTTGTCTTTTCCCATATTAGAGCTTTTAAAAAGAACAATGTATTTCATAGTTCACCCAGTTCTGCATTATTATTAATTGAACATAGCACATTACAAATTTTAATCTAATAACTGTAAATACAGAATGAATAATATTTCCTTGGAGACTATAGGGTCTGCAGAAGCCCACTTAGTTTCATACTCCAAGATAAATAACACAGAATTCTCATTATTTTCAAAGAGCTTCCAGATATTTGAGGGACAGCACTGCAATAAATAAAAACATTGGCTTATAATTTAAATTTTTTTAACATTTATTTATTTTTGAGAGACAAAGAGAGACACAGCATGAGCAGGGAGGGGCAGGGAAAGAGGGAGACACAGAATCCAAATCAGGCTCCAGGTTCCAAGCTGTCAGCACAGAGCCCGATGTGGAGCTTGAACTCACAAGCCATGAGATCATGACCTGAGCCGAAGTCGGAAGCTCAAATGACTGAGCCACTCAGGTGCCCCAACATTGGCTTATAATTTAATGTTGTCATTTCATTTAAGAATTGTTTAGGGTCCTCTCCTAAAATATACTATAATCTTGCTAGGAATAAACATTCATACCTTTACACCTAATACTCTTAATATCGCATATTGTCTTGTTAACTTTCCTTCCACATATAAGCTAATATTTTGATATTAATAAAGTTCTGAGGGCAAGAATTCCAAAAGGGAAAATGGAATAATAAATATTGAACATGGACAAGGAACTCTACCTCTCATGGTGGGGCAGTCACAGGTCTAGTATACAACACTGTGAATAGAATAAAGCAAGATTCATTGGGCTCTTATTCTGGTGGGAAGGCCATCATTTCTCAGTTTCCTACTTATTACATACACATGCATTCTAACTGGCAGTTGCCAATTCCTCTCCACAATGGATATGGTTTGAAGACCCTGTGTGAAGACCCTGACTTGTATTAAAAATTTTTATGTTTCTCTTGGAATTCAGAAACACTAGAGATGATAGTGTTTCTCTTGATTCTTGACCACTCACTTATCTGTTCATAATTTATACAGTTTTTGGTCTTACTCATTACCAAAAAAATGAAAACATTCAAATTCCATAAAGTTTTTGAATTGACCTCCAACTAGATTAAGAAAATGAGGAGAAAACATATTAGTTAATAGAAAAAGAGTGACGCTCTTACATATTCTTCACAATATGCCATCTAGTTGCTTAGATTAAAAAAAAATCTGCTTCCTCAGAATATAATAATTGTTCCTTTTTATTTATTTCACTCAAAAATGACTTTGTTAGTTAGTACCATTTGTTAGTAAAGTATAAATAACAACCCCCCTTGGCCCCTTCCATTAACATAAAAACTGTAACTACAGTCACAGGTCTGCTCTAACATTTTGACAATGAATAACAATAAGAAAGATATTTGGCATGTATGTGCAAAAATTATATAAACAATAACCAGGGTGAGTGTTTAAGACATTTGCTATTGTCCATGGTGTGAAAACAGCATCAGAATGGATGTATTGGTCAATTTATATGGTGCCAAACTTAAACAACTGTATGATCACATTGGCTTTTATTGACTAAATAGTAGCAAATGCATATATAAAACTAAGGTGAAAAATTCATAAACTTTCCTTACCTTTAATATTTGAAAACCACTCTAATTTTTCCATTGTCTCCTATTTTATTTTTTTAATTTTTAAAAGTTTATTTATTTATTTTGAGAGAAAGAGCATGCAAACGGAGTAGGGACAGAGAAAGAGGGATAGAGAGAATCCCAAGCAGGCTCCACACTGTTAGCATGGAGCCCAAGGTGGTGCTTAAACCCAAGAACCATGAAATCATGACCTGAGCCAACACCAAGAGTCAGACTCTCACCAGCTGAGCCACCCAGACACCCAACTCTCTCCTATTTTAGTCTAGTTTATTTCAAGTTGAAATATTAGCTACAAACCACTATATTGATTTCATGATTCACTGAGACTAGCTCTGTAGTTGGACAAATGTAGCATTAGAAACGTTATCACATTAAAAAAATATATTGATAGTACTTTTCTTTTCCAAAGATATAGTGAGATGTTTGGTCATAAAACAGTTGCTCTATCATCATTCATGCACAACATAGTTTTAAAATATTTCACAAATATTTACTGAATCCCCTCTAGATGCTATACAACTAATTTGCTATTGTAACTATCCTCATCAGTAGGACTATAAAGATATGTTTTTTTGTATTATTTTTGTTTTATGATATATATGATATCATAACATTTAGCTATATTAGTGAAGAAAGTATCCAAATCCTAAATTACTTTAGTCTAGAGTCTTACTTTTAAGTAATAGAATTTTCATGCATGATCAAATAGAATTGAATGATATATTCTAAAATCAGCCAGAATTTTAATCTTGGAAACTCAAGACTTTTTCACTATTTAAATGCATTAAACCTTCTTTGGACAGGTATACTTATTTATAAGATATTGACACATTAAGTTAGAAATAATACCTTTCTTGTTATTTGCTTTCTTATTTTAGTATAAATTTAATGTGAGAGTCTAAATGCTATAGACCCAGAAAATTCACTTTTAAGATCTATAATATACTGTTGTGTATAATATAATGTTGTATAACATACTGAAGTGTATACTATACTGTCATGGTGATTTTTAAAAGTTTATGGATTTGGAGGACAAATACTTCTGCTTCTTTATGGTCAAGTGGAGTTGCATATAAACATAATTACAATGAAAAAATAATGTAATAGTGACTAATGAGCCATTATATATTTTTATGTTTGAACATCTTAGAGAGAAACATTGAAAGTAAAACCATGACATAATTGCTGTCGCTTTGAATAATGACATACCTCAGAATAAGACAAACATCTTAATGTCCTCTTATTTTCAGACATCTTTAGCCTTTGTCTGGAAAGTCTATAACAACCCCGGTACAATTTTATGTTATTCTTAATGGTTTATCGACATAATCTGCTACAATATTAATCTTGTGGTTTTTTTTCATTATTCTTCACATGTATGTGTTTTTATACCATAGATTTGTAAAGATGTCACCAAATACTGTAGTACATGATTGAATGGTAAAGCCACAAGAAGTGCTGTAGATCAGGATAAAAATTTTAGTCTTTCATGAGCTTTACCATACATCTCATGTGTTAAAGAGATAAGGAAGTCATTTTACCTGAGACCCAATTAGAAGCAAGAGGTAAATGAACTGTAGTCTTCACTTCTCTCAGAGAAGCTAGAGTCCTGAGTGAACCTAACATAATGGCAGTTTGGCACTGAGTGTGAAGAGAATCAACACCCAAGAGTCGGGGCGGGGGGTTGGGGGAGAAGGGGGAAAAAGTGAAAGAAGTTCTTGGCTAAAACACATAGCAGGAAATGGGAGAGCAAAATCTTTTGATGAAGATTGGATCCTTAAATTTTATGCAAGGACAAAAGCAGAGTATGTATATTTCCTATTAACAGCAAAGAAAGTTTTACTGGTAGGAAGTGACAATCCAGAGCAGAGAAACAGGAAAATCCATAATGCCATGAACAGACTATGGATAAATAAATAAGACTTATATGGAATGGGTAGAATAGAAACTATTCACTTAGCTGCAGATATGCTGTAATGAGGGAAAATTGTAAATTTATATCTTAAGAATTGTATATCATGAATAATTTGTCTTGTACAAATGTGCTTAATTTGACTGACAGTAAATTGGAAACTAGTCTCATGCTTTGGTGAGGGTTCAGTGATATGCCACAAATCCTGTTGACATTTTAATACCGGGGCGGGGGGTGAAGGGGGCTCCTCAGTTAAAGTCTTCCTTTGCTAATGTGGATAGATAGATCTCCAGAGTAGCTGTATGTTCTTTCACTGCTGCAATTTCATTGGAGATCATCAGGCCAGAGAAAGCAGACTAGGCAAAAGGCATTGCTGTCTGAAAATTTTAATTTTCACATAAAAGATTTACATAGATTTGGGGCTATATATATGTGTGTGTGTGTGTGTGTGTCTGTGTGTGTGTGTGTAAATCATTTAAACCAATGACTCAGCTGCCTCAATGATTCACATACTTAAAGGACAGTTGGTTTGAAAGGGCCTTTATTATTTCTAATCTTGAAAATACATACCATTCTAGTTTGTTTCTATCTACACTTGGTATGGGTTAAATGCAGCACTCAGAAGTTACAACACAAGAATATCAATGACAAGAGAAGTAACTTCATTGTTTGTTAAAAATAGCTTCTCTCTATCTCAAACCCCAGGTCTTAGTGGAATCCTTGGGTTTGTTTGCCTTGTCTACTCATAATAATCTTTCTGTACATAGAGTCTGTATCTCCAAATAATCTTCTTCACTGTTAGTTTTCTCTAAAATACAAACTAAAACACAAGCTGGATCATGTTTTCACTGTCCTGATTGCTGTATATACACTCCCTTGTGATTCCCTATAGACCGAAGTTAGACCAGTAACTTCATGAGTTCCCTGAGCTATTTGGGAGTCCAACCTGCCAGAAGGGCCACATCCTGCTGAGTGGTCACCTTTAACTACTCAACATTTCCCAAAGATGACATATTCAATCATGCTCATGTGCCTTTGCATGAGTTCTTGAATTTTCCTGACATGCATTTACCTCATTTATTTCCTAAGAAAATTCTCTCCCTCCCTCAGTCCAATTTCTACATGAAACTGCCCCTTATGACTATATAGCAATCATCAATAACATCTGCTTTCATTAATTAGGTTATTAAATTGGGAATGTGTTTAATTCGTTTTTATATTCCTGGGCATACCATAACATTTGATAATGTGTGTGTGTTCTAACTTAGACTGTCTAAATTCTCATTTCCTGCTCTTCTAGTAGCCTTTAAATTTTTAGTTTTGAATAGAAATGCAAGATGTATGTATGACAGTAGTCAATGTTTCATCCCAAACATTCAACAAACCAAGAAACAAAAAACAGAAGCTTCTGAATTGTCTACAACTAAGGACAAAATTGGTTTCCTGGGCCTTATGTTATTTGTAAATGTCTTTCTTACCTCTCTTACTTTGAAAATAAATGCAGCTCCAAACATTAATTTCAAAGTCTTCTGCTGGAAATAATGGATTGCTTTGCATTTGAAATCACATTAATTTGTTTATCTCATCAGCAACTCCACAGCTGTTTGAAGTTGATGATGTCAGTATTGACTATATCAAATTTGAGTTGATTTTTTAATTGATCACTTACCCAATTGCAAGCTAACCTCAGGTCTTAAATTTTTACTCACATTCATTAACGTTATTTGGTGCATAAAAAAGAAGCATATTGCTCCCCATACTCTGTCAAATCCTTTCAATATGCATACCGATTAATTTGTTAATTCAGCACATTTTCAATAGGTAATTACAACACTAGTTTCTGAACAACAGAATGATAATAATGAGGAACATTTACCTAGAGTGTACTGTTTAAAACTGATAAGCCCCCCAAAAGTTTTGCTTCTCCTTCATGAGCTTATTTTTATATAAATTGATTCATTTATCTTTTCTCAAAAACTTACATTTTGACATATTTTGTTTACTTTTTCCTTGTTAATTTTTCTATAGCCTACATTACTAAAAATAATAATCAAATATAAAATATATATACTTTAAAATTATGTATATAGATAATTCTACATAGAAAAAGTGGTGTAACCATTGAAATTTATAAATTGTTTAATTGTAATAGTATTTATACATGTGAAAATGCCCATCTTCATAAATAGCCTGGTAATGTATTTTTTTGCCTAAGTAATAATGAACTTCTCTTTAACCTAAAAATGTATCCTTTCAATTATAAAATTCGTCATAGTGTACTCATATATCATTGTATATAACATGCATATATATCATATATCATATCAAACCACACTATGTCTTTGTCATCTGGTGAATGTGACTTTCACTGAGAGAAAATACAAGAGGAAGCACTGAGAGGAAGGGCTAGATGTAAAAATTATTAACAATTTCTGCTTTGCAAATAGAGATCTTAACCTGCTTATGGTACACATACATATAGTTCTGAGAAATTATATATGTGTGTCAGCATTTTGGTAACCCAAGGGTTTTATTTTATTTTATTGTTATCATTGATTATTATCATTATTAGGTTTTAGTGTTAGATTGGGACATGTTTAAAAGTTTATGAGACTGAGCCATTAGAGAGCTTGAGACTGAAGATACAAGCGAGACAAGAAATAATTGGCAAAGGGAGGTTCTTAAGAAGGAAGCAAAGATTGAAAGCAGGGCCTGGTTAAAAGGAATCAATCTGAGAAGCAAGATTATACCTTGTAACAAACAAAAGAGGAAGGAACATACCACACTGCAAGTAAGTTTCTTGGTTCAGAGGTAGAATTTGAGGGGATTCCTGTTGAGGGACCGTCAGGCAAGCTGAGGGCAGAGCACACACTGACAGCACCCCCCACCCCCTCCAGGTGGGATATGTGTGATATTCCTCAGACACTTCTGGCTATGCAAGAACAAAGGAAAGGAGTTTAAGTGCTTGCCATGGTGGTGTGGGAACCTAAGTCAAATGAAAAATTAAATTCCCTTACTGCCTACAGCCCATTGACAAATCCTTGAAACAGACAGAGTGACCTCCCTTCAGGAGCTCAGCTGCCTCTATGGTGACACTTTGCTGGGGGGCAAAAGGGAATCGTGGCTTAATATTATTCTGACCCCCAGGATCTTGTAGGTTTGCTTTAACACATAAAAATTCCTTTGGAAACTTCCTTTACCTCAACTCCCCCAAGATATATGCTGGCAAACATACTCTAAGCTTATGGACCCCTGATACACATCTGAAGTGTCTCATGACCCAGGTTTTACTAAAACGGTGTTTTCTTAAGAGCAGCTAGCCCTTCAAGGTCCTGGAAACCTTGCTTCCAAAATACCTTAGAATTTATTCTATCCCTAATCCCCTCCCACCCTGAAGGTATATAATGTCACCCATCACAACCCAGGTGCAGCTCTTTCTGCCCACGGGTCCTGTCCCCATGGTTTAATAAAATCATCTTTTTTGCACAAAAGACATCTTCAAGAATTCTTTCTTGGCCTCAGCTTCGAATCCCACATCACCCCAAAACTCTATCACTATCATGACTTCTTATTTCTTAATGGAGTAGAAAATGAAATTATATTTTTAGAGTGGAGTTCTAGGTAAATATAAATTATGTTTTCAAATAATCATAATGAAGAGAGGGGGAGAAAGGGAAAGAAGGGGACACAGAGGAATGGAAGGAGGGAAGAAGAGGATGGAAGGCAGGAAGGCAGGGAGAAAGGAAAAAAGGTTAAGAAAAGTAAAGACAGATTTAGGGCATTGTTAAAGGTCTGCCTTAATATGGATATTGGGAGTTTAAAATGCAGCCAATGTGCATAGTCTTTACTTACCAAGCTGTCCTGACTTCCATGAAAGAGTGCTTTTATTCAAGGTAGGAATTTTTCTAGACCAATATATTGTATAGACAACGTGACAAGGTAATTGGGTTCATCATATTTGCCATAGTTAAAGAACTAGATGCTGATAATATAAAAAATAAGGAGTATAGAGAGACTTAGAAAATAAAGTGGAAGAATCAAGAGAACATGTTAAAGTAGTCAAAGAGACTACTTTCATTTGTTTTTTATAATTGTTTCTGTAAAGAAAAAAAAAATGTATGTAATTCAACACCAAATGTTCCCTTGCCAGAGCACTCTTCTTTTTTCTTTTTTTCT
This sequence comes from Panthera leo, assembly GCF_018350215.1. Classification (NCBI taxonomy): domain Eukaryota; kingdom Metazoa; phylum Chordata; class Mammalia; order Carnivora; family Felidae; genus Panthera; species Panthera leo. The sequence continues at coordinate 91,621,294 of NC_056682.1, read as the reverse complement.
CTTTCTTTCTTTCTTTCTTTCTTTCTTTCTTCTTTCTTCTTTCTTCTTTCTTTCTTTCTTTCTTTCTTTCTTTCTTTCTTTCTTTCTTTCTTTCTTTCGATTGTGTATTACAGGCAACTGTCCTACCTTGGCCTTGAATGAAATTCTCATTTTCTTTAAAAAAAAAATAAAAAAGATTTTTTTTTTTTTTAAAAATGGCATGATGATACGTAGACCACTGAATCCAGAATGCTACCTAGCAAGTATGTTTCCTGATTCATACAGTTCAGCCATAAAAAAATTCATATGCCAAGTTTGAAACATTAAAAGAAATTTTCCTATTCTGTTGGAGTAACAGTAATTAATACCTGTCTAACTTTGCGGTTATAAAGTAGCAAGGGCAAGCAAAGGTCACTTAGGTAGCTTGTCATAACAAGAAAAGAAAGGAAATAGAGTAGCAAATAGCTTCAGAATTTTCAGCTGCCTGTATTTCCCTCACTGAATGAATGTTTTGTTATGTTTAATTTTTTCTTCATTGAAAAGATTTAATTGCAGTTTTCAGGCATCAACACATTACATCTCAACTATAATTTTGTTAACAAGGTATCAATAGCATTAAACTTTGAACTTTCCATTCTGAAGAAGACATGATGATAGTGTCACTGTGTATCATCACCAATGGCACTTCTTTTCTGTGTGTGTGTGTGTGTGTGTGTGCAAAGTTTTTCTCCCAATTATTTATTATAGGCTGTTGTCTTACTGTGAAGACATTAGAAATAAACATTTTCAAGCTGGTAATGGGAACTTCTGTGAAATATAGTTCCCTAAAGTAATTTTTGCTTCATCTGTCTTGTTTGAAATATACAAAAAAAGCAAAAAACAACAAACAAAAAAAACAAAAAAAAAAAAAAAGAAAACTAAAAAACAGAACAAAACCATATCTAAAAGCAAAATGTCCCAAGAAACTAAGAAATAATGAAAGAAACTAAGCTATAGAACATTCTTGCGAAATTCTGTGACAGTTGCACTAAAATAGAAAAAAAGATGTATAAAAACAAAACAATGTGCAACAAACAAAAAGTTAATGTAACCTAGAACAAAATGCACAATTTCCCAGAAATCATTTAGTCATGCAAATCTCATATAAAAGTTTTTTTTTTTTTTTTTATTAGAATACTGTGTCATACAATCCTGATAAAATCATGACACAAGACATTTCTCCATAGAGAAGAAAGAATGGTACAAAAGTAAACAGCACATTTAAATGTAGTTTTTAGGGGCGCCTGGGTGGCGCAGTCGGTTAAGCGTCCGACTTCAGCCAGGTCACGATCTCACGGTCCGTGAGTTCGAGCCCCGCGTCAGGCTCTGGGCTGATGGCTCAGAGCCTGGAGCCTGTTTCCGATTCTGTGTCTCCCTCTCTCTCTGTCCCTCCCCCGTTCATGCTCTGTCTCTCTCTGTCCCAAAAATAAATAAACGTTGAAAAAAAAAAAAAAAATAAATGTAGTTTTTAGCAGCCTAGCCGATGTTAAAATAAAAAAAAAAAAAAAATGAGAGGCAAGTATAGACATCCAAGGAACAGAACATGGCCTTGTGATTTTAATGGATTTACTTTGTGCAGCACTAATCTTTGAAATACTGACCTGTGAAAGTAAAATTGCTAAGAAAGCAACAGATTTGATGGGAGAGTTTTTGAACAGCAAACATCAATCTTATGTGGACACTTTGCAGTCCCTTTCCTCTCTTCATTATCTCTCCTCAGTAGGGGCCCTTGGGTGACTCAGTTGGTTGAGTGACCAACTTTTGATTGCTGCTCAAGTCATGATCCTAGGGACGTGGGTTCGAGCCCCACGTTGGCCTCCACACTCAGTGTGTATTCTTTCTCTCTCTCTCTGCCCCTTTCCTCTGCTTGCACTCTCTTTCTCTCTCTCAAATAAAATATATAAATATATAAATAAAAATAAATACCTTCAGTAAATTGCTGGCTATATTTAATATAAGTAATATCCTTCAAGATATATGTGATATTAAATGTAACTTATAGAGAAAGATTATTCAAAAAAATAATTCCAATTAATAACTCAGCAAATTTATAGATAGTACAATATTCTGAAGCAAAACAAAATAAAAAGTAACATAGCAACAGACCAATGATGAGACAATTTTTTTGAAGAATTAAAAAACCAAGTTGAAAACTTAGTACAGAAATAGACAAGAAGAATAAAAAGAGTATAGAGATTAATATAACATTAAACACCAAAAAAGAAAATAACTGAGAACATTTGAAATAACTATTGAAAGTCATGCCAAGTATTGGAGAAAGGCCAAAAGTATAAATATAAATAAAAATTATATTGCTGAATTAGAAGACAAAGAATTTCCAAAGAGCACAAAAGTAATGGTGTTGAGTAAGAGGACAGAAAATAATGGGAAAGAAGAAGAAAATCTGAGATAAAAACATGAAAAAAATATGAGCATTACAATACAAACTTCTTCTACCTATGTTGATAAGGAAAAAAAAATAAAATAAACTCAGTAGTTATTCAACTTTAATTTTAAAAAATCATGTAAACAAATGGGCAGAAAAATCAGGTTATTTACAAAGGGAAAGAGAAGAAATATTATTAGCCTAATCTCATCTTTTCACAGTAACACTAAATTTCACAATTCAGATGAGAAACAGCCATAATATTATGAAGGAAATAAGCAATAACCTGTGACTTTTATTTAAGCCAAAATTTGCTTCAATATAAAGAGAGTATGAAACACCAAAGGGTTTAAATTTATAAATATTTATCTATAGTTTCTACATCTAATCATAATTGAAATTATCCCCATTTTGTTTTTGAATTTTGGGAATACTTTTAAGAAATAAAGCTTATACTTTGAGAACATGAATAGAAATACCACAATGGGTAGTTTTTTTTTTTTTTCTCAGTGTTTAGAAATATGCATATAACCTAACCACCAGAATTCCATTTCTAAATATAAATAATAGAAAACCATATTTACTTGTGCAAGTAAATAATTATACCTGTCCAAGAATATTTGTAGCATAATTTATGAAATGAAGAATATTCAAATGCCTAAATGATCAACATGCTACAATGACTGAACTAAGACTATGCATATCAACATATACAAAGTTCCAAAGTATATGAATGGAAAAAGAAGTTACAGAATATTAACATATCAGAAAAAGAATATGAGATAAAATGTTAACAATGTGAAAAACCAAGTTAACAAGTTAACAAATAAATTAGATAATCTAACAGTCCACAGCAGATAGTAAATTGAATTATTTTACATAATCATATAATTTTGCATAATGCAGTACTTTAAATATTATTTAAATTTTATTCTATCATGAAAAAATACATATATTAGCATGAGCTCATATATATATATATATATATATATATATATATATATATATATATATATAAATAAATAAAACTATCATGGTGAACTTTGCATAATATATAGAATTGTCAAATCACTATGCTATATACCTGAAACTAATATAATATTGTATGTATTGTATGTCAATTATACTTCAATTAAAAAAAATAGGGACATCTGGGTGGCTCAATTGGTTAAGTGTCTGACTTTGGCTCAGGTCATGATCACCATTTGTGTGTTCAAGCCCTGAATTGGACTGTGCTGACAGCTCAGAGCCCGGAGCCTGCTTCAGATTCTATGCCTCCCTCTCTCTCTTCCCCTCCCCTGCTTATACTTTCTCTCTGTCTCTCTCTCTCTCTTTCTCAAAAATAAAGATTAAAATTTTTTTAAGAATTATGTAAGAAGCTCAATTGTCTGGCCTTAAAAATATAAGTTGTATAATACTTTATAACTTCCCAATAATGCACTTTGTCATGATCAGTGGTGCTGGTAAAATAATCAACACTTTATAGAGTTAAATTTTTTTATGGAATTGTGTTACTCAAAATAAATTCAAACCTATTTGTAACAGTTAAGTATAAAAAAAAGTATACCATGACATATAAAAGAAGGTATCAAAAGAACTTCTATGAGAAAAATTGCAGACATCAATAGAGAAAGGGCTGTTTAATTGCATCTGTTATTTAACATTTATATGTTAATGTTCAAATGCAAAAGCTGTCTCTTAAATTTTATTAATCATATAGTAAATCACAAGAATAATGAAGTTTCTTTTAAGTTAGAGTTTGTGTCTGTACTTTCCTTTTCAAATGCACTGATTTGTATTAAGTGTATTTGTTAGCTGATTGGATCAGTATAGTACCATTAATGTCCACATATAAATACAACAAAACTATTGACCTGTTTAAATAGAAAGTGGTTTTTAGCATGTAGTTTTGAATAAAGAAGCAATACTTAGCAATACTAAATAACCCATGTCTTATGTTACTATTTTCTGTAACATAAATAAAATACAATTATAATTTTGGGAGTTAAAATCTATTTTATAGTTAATAAAAGGGAACTAATCATAAATAATAAAAGCTCAACAAAACATTTTTTTAACTGCCAGTACCCAGATTAATTGATAATTGTTTTTATCCTACATGTAATCTGATCTGTGAAACTCTATGAATCTATTCTATGACACAAATCCAAATGTTTGTGCAAGCATATATTAATTTAATTCTAAAATTATTAATGGTGAGTGTGTTAATTATTTTTTTATTAATAGGTAAAGATAGTGCTATGCTAGGAAAATACTAATGTATAGAATGAGATATAATGGACAAATAACTGGCAAAAGTAAATCCTAAAATTGTAGAATTGAATTTAAATATAGATTAAAATCATACTTTGCTTGTTTTCTTAGATTTTAAAACCACCCAAATTTCTACTTCTTTTAAAGACTCACTGAAAAATGTCTGTGATTAGTAGAACAAGTCTGGTGGTTGTTTCTTTTCTAGTTTTCTCATGACTACTGGGAATGTTTTCCTTGAGACAATCAATTGAGTTTTAGATCTATATGCACAAAGAGTACATATTGTTGTTTTTTTCCCATAATAAATATTGGTTTGAAACAAACAAAGCATCAATATTGGTGTAAAAATCTAGACTAGAATCTGTAACTCAATAAATATTATACATACTATGGAATAAACAGGCTTCAACCTTTCAGAAGCTCTGAAATGCCAACTAAGAGTAATGGAAATGAAGGACAATTCTTTCAGTACATGGAAATAGGCCACAATGACACATAAGCAATGTATTTGAAATGTACTGTGATGGACTGTCAAATCAGGCTTTTCACTCAGACATAACAGCTGTTTCATTCTCTCATTTTCTCTCTACCTTCTCATCTATCAAACACAATCCTTGGTCTCATATTCTACCTAAAGACTTTTTTGACAACTTTGAATTCCATTATTTTTTTTTTTAAATTTTTTCTCCTCTCCATTCATTATTTTATTTCTCATTTTTTTTTCTGGTATATGTTCAGATGCAAGAGATAAATAATATTTACTAAAGTTTCTCAGAAAAAAAATAATGATTTGTTTATTATTTACAAATAATAATAAGGTAAGGTTTTTAGCCACAAATAACAATAATCTTCTAAAACTGTTTAAAATATAAGTAAACTGTACCAGAGGAAGTCCTAAAGCAGGGTAATTCCAGAATTCTTTAATTCAAAGACATTATCAAGGATCCAAGTATGTTTGCTGTGATCTTCTATCTGTGTTGCCCATTAGACTGGATCATAGGTTTTAGCTACAAATGTTCCAATTTTCTTAAGTGTCTTAAGACTTTGTTTTTCAAGGCATCTGGGTGGCTCAGTCAGTTAAACTTCTGACTTAGCCCTCATCAGGCTCTGTGCTGACAGTTTGAAGCCTGGACATGCTTCAGATTCTGTGTCTCCCTCTCTCTCTTTCCCTCCCCTGCTTGCACTCTGTCTCTCTCTCTCTCTCTCACAAAAAAAAAAAAAAAAAAAAAAAAAAAAAGTTTTTTTTCATGGTAAAATCTTTTTTTCCCCTCATCTCAGCAATGATATAACAAAAAGAAACAAAAGGCATCCAAATATGCAAGGAAGAAGTCAAACTTGCAGTATTTGCAGATGACATGATACTCTATGTAGAAAATCTGAAAGACTCCACTAAAAAATTGCTAGAACTGATACACCAATTCAGCAATGTCACAGGATACAAAACAACATATAGAAATCTGTTGTATTTTTATACACCAATAATGAAGCAACAGAAAGATAAATCAAGGAATCAATGCCATTTATAATTGCAGCCCTAAGATACCTAGGAATAAACCTCACCAGAGAGTTAAAGAGCTCTACTGTGAAAACTATAGGACACTTATGAACGAAACTGAAGATAAGACAAAGAAATGGAAAAATGTTCCATGCTCATGGATTGGTAGAACAAATATTATTAAAATGTTAATATACCAAAAGCAATCTACACATTTAATGCAATCCCTGTCAAAATGCCACTAGCATTTTTCACAGAGGTAGAACAAATAATGTTAAAATTTGTATGAAACCACAAAGACCCTAGATATCCAAAACAATCCCAAAAAAGAAAAACAAAACTGGAGGCATTACAATCCAGATTTCAAGCTATATTACAAAACTATCGTCATCAGGACAGTATGGTACTGGCATAAAAACAGACACATAGATCAATGGAACAGACTAGATAGCCCAGAAATGGGCCCACAACTCTATGGTCAACTAATCTTCAACAAAAAAGGAAAAAAAAATCCAATGGAAAAAAAGAGTTTCTTCAACAAATGATGTGGAGAAAACTGGATAGCAACATGGAGAGTAATGAAACTGGACCTGTTTCTTACACCATCCACAAAGTAAATTCAAAATGGATGAAAGACCTTAATGTGAGACAAGAAACCATTAAAATTCTAGAGGAGAACATAGGCAGTGACCTCTTTGACCTTGGACATGGCAGTTTCTTACTAGACATGAATCCTGAGGCTAAAGAGAGAAGAGCAGAAATGAAGAATTGGGACTTCATCAAGATAAAAAAGCTTCTGCAACTTCTGACTAGGCATGTCATCAGAGGCAAGGGAAACAAAAGCAAACATGAACCACTGGGACTTCATCAAAATAAAATGATTCTGCGCAGCAAAGGAAATAATCAACAGAACTGACAGACAACCTACAGAATTGGAGAAGATATTTGCAAATGACATATCTGATAAAGGGTTAGTATCCAAATCTGTAAAGAACTGATTAAACTCAACACCCCAAAATCAAATAGCCCAGTTAAGAAAAGGGCAGAAGACATGAATAGACATTTCTTAAAGAAGATATCCAGATGGTCAATAGACACATGAAAAAAATGCTTAATATCACTCATCATCAGGGCAATACAAATAAAAACCACAATAAGATAGTACCTCACACCTGTCAGAATGGCTAAAATTAACAACACAGGAAACAATATGTTGGCGAGCATGCAGAGAAAGGGGAACCCCATTATACAGTTGGTAGGAATGCAAACTTGGGCAGCCACTCTGTAAAACAATATTGACATTCCTCAAAAAGTTAAAAATAGAACTACCCAATGACTCAACAATTGCACTACTAGGTATTTACCCAAAGGATACAAAAATATTGATTCAAAGGGGCACATGCACCCAGATGTTTATAATAGCAGCATTATTAACAATAGCCAAACTATAAAAAAGTCCATGGACAGATGAATGGATAAACTAATATTGAAATTAATATTACACTATATGTAACTAATTAATTTATTTTTAGCATTTATTCATTCTTGAGAGACAGAGCATGAGTGGGGGAGAGGCAGAGAGAGAGAGGGAGACACAGAATCGAAAGCGGGCTCCAGGCTCGGCGCTGTCAGCACAGAGCCCAATGTGGGGCTCCAACCAGGAACCTGTGAGCACAGAGCCTGACGCGAGGCTTGAACCACAAACTGTGAGATAATGACCTTCGCCAAAGTCAGACACTTAACCAACCCGAGACACCCAGGAGCCTTGTTAACTAACTAGAAAGTAAATTGAAACTTGACACATTTAAAAACAAAACAAAACAAAACAAAACAAAACAAAACACACTTTCCCCCCCTCCTAGCACCTACAACCTGCAAGGCATTTGTTGGTTCAGAGCAATTAGTATTCATGCCTGGGTATTTGGAAAATGCCAACTATAAAACCTAAATAAAACACATTAGTAAATAAATAAATCGTACTATTGACTTCTATCTTTGCTTACTTTCCATTCCAAAGCTGAAAGTAAAGTGTTTAAGAGGAAGTGAATCTGACCAATAAACACCTAATTTAACTGCTGAGGTATATTGAATTAGCCTTGATGGAGAAGACTGATTTGTTTGCAATTTGAGATTTAAAACTCTCTGCATGCTAATATCTAAACATGAAAAACAATAACTTAATATTCAGTTGTTAATAATACAGTGCCTACTGCCTCTGCAACTATCCTAGAGTTGTCAGCCTTTCATTTCCCAAAACTAGCCTTCAGGATGCTTCCTAACTTTTCTCTCTTTTTTAAGTTTTTTATTTAAATTCCAGTTAGTTAACATAGTGTAGTATTAATTTCAGTATTAATTAATCGTTCAAAACTTCCATAGACACCCGAAAAGATGCTCAACATCACTGATCATCAGGAAAATGCAAATCAAAACTCCAATGAGATATCACCTAACTTTACTCTTAAATCCATTGGACACTAAGACTCACACAGCTCTTGGGAATATTGAAGTTATTAACCTTGCCCATGTGTTTTCTCACATCTCTATCCGCTTCTCATTCAACCTCTAGTTTTTTGATGATTGCTGATCTCAATTGATGATTAAACCTAAAAGTTCTGTAAGAGATTTGAATGATCAATGACCAACAGGATTAATGTCAATGATGGGTCACTGATATTTTTAATGTATGTTAAATACACTAGATTTCTAACTGGTGAAATTGGAAGGAAAAATATTTCTTCAGTGCTCCCTTCAGTGTTTTCTGACTACTCTTTTATGAACTGAAGCAAGTTTATTTTGTATGTTTTTCATTAGCCCCCAACTCTTTACATTCTAGAATGTTTGATGAAGAAAAACATATGTACCAAATTTTTAAACAAAAAGGAGGATAAATTTCATCTAAGTTTTATCAAAATAGAGAATGAGACTTGTACTTGTTAAATATGCTCTTTATTATTGACATTCACATATGGAAATGATGGTACCCATCTTTGAGACAAATGGAAAGATGTTGTCAGGAAGACTATGAAAACATTCATAGGGCCATACTCATGGTTAGATGTCTGTTTTTCTCCTTGACATATTTACCCTAGCAAAGTGTTTATCACCCTCATTCTTACTGTTGGCTTGCAGTCAATGAAATATCCTTATAAATAGATTCTACACCCCATTTCTTTTTTGGCTTATGCTTTTGAAAAACCAGAGAGTATTAATCAAAGACAAAAAGATCCGTGTAATTTATCTTAATTGTAGAATTAATATTTAAACATTACACACTTTACTTTCAGACACTTTAGATTTACTTACTTATTTACAGGCCCAAATGTAGTGAAATTCATTGATAATGAGACACAGGAATAAAATTTCACTCTCATCCTCCCCAACAGTTACTTTGAATCATTGAGTACTCTGCCAGGAAAGAAAATACAAGCAATTGTAAATGACTTCTGCCTTAATTCTTTGCCCCTGTTATTATACTAAAAGTAATTCTGTATCCAATGGGCCACACTAAAATAACATATTATCCCCTGAAGTATGTTTAGACTGTATTTTGCATTTAATTACTTCATATGAACATTTGCTTTTTTGCTGAAGAATTATAGACTTTTTGAGATCAGGCCTTAGATAATTTTAAAATTCTGGTATTTGCCTTAACATCCATTCAAACATAAAATAGACCCTCACTGAATCTCATTAAAGTTTTCTTTGCATAATTCAAATAATTATGATAAGGAATACTTTTTGATAGCAAAACATAATATACGAAGTCAATTGCCATTTAAATAAGATCCTGGCATTCACATACAATTTTCATATGTTTAGCATAGAATATCCCTTACAAGAGTAAGAAAAATCTTCAAGTTCTTTAAGCTATTATGATCTATTATGTCCAATGTTACTCTTAAGCCTACATCTGTTAATATTTTAAGACCACTATTTAGAAGATGCCAATTATCAATATATTCTTGAAGAATGGTGTAGTGATTTTTGTGATAGCATATAACATAGATTAATCAGCTGTTTTTCAACTGAGACTTTGGATAGTATATCCTTAACCGATTGATAGAAATTATTCATGCAAAGTGTTTTCTTCAGCACGTATTTGGTTGATTGGCCAACACTGGCATTACCTTAAAAGAATATAGAATGAAATGAAATTAGAATGAAATTAGAATGTCCGTTCAGATACTATGTGAACAGATTATAGGTCCAGGCAATGATTCAGCTTGGATATTTTACAAAACTAATTGGATCACTTTCATATTTTGTAAAATTACTCTGAACACAAAGAAGACATTCACCACATTAGAATTTTAAAAAGTTGTGGGGGCTGGGGGGAGAGCAGCTCCTGACATTCTGAAGATGTCCTGACATTCACATCAAGGCTACTATTTTCCTATTAGATATAAACAATTTCACAAAGCACCATCCTCAGACAGGCTTACTCTTAATCCATGATAAACATGGGACAAATAGAGGCCACTTTATAGTTCTGTCTAAAGACTGAGAAAAAAGATAATTGTGAAATCCCCCCAAATACAATGCACCTCCCTCACTTTCTGAGAAAAATAAATAAATATTTTTTAAAAACAGTTATAGTTTAATCCTTGTGCTAGTCTCCACTTACTGTGGATAAATCTTACTGAGATCGACAATCACAGAATTGCTTTTGCTTTCTTACAGCATCTGATCTAGAGAAACACTTGCTTCCTTACACCCTCACAAAATTTACCCAACCAAAGCCCCAAATCCTATAACAGGTTCTTTCTAGCACCTTCTTACAGAGATACCCCATGGTTCACCATAGGGTGTGTTCCCCCTTACCACAAGGAGTGATTAATTTGTTCAACTACAAGTGTGTTTCTCATGATATTTGGCTTAATTGTGCTAAATGAAAGTGGCAACTTTTAAGGTAATGTGGCGGAGAGAAAACAGTCATGGTCATCAAATATCTAAGTAATGCTTGCTTTCTTATTTCAAATTCTCTTGTGTCTAAAATCAAACAAAAGTACACATGTACCCACCTTCTTTAACATTTAATCCTAGAGGAAAACAACAGAAACTAATATGAATTTGCCATCATTATGAGAAAAAACACATTGAGTCATAGATAACGAAAGGAAACCTCTGTGTGTGTGTGCATGTGTGTGTAAATAAAAACACTTTAAATTTGAAAAGTAAAATTTATTGATGTTGTGTTTTCTGAGTTCTTTTTTTTTTTTCCTTTCTTTCAAGAACTTGGTGGGGTTGTGGTAGGCTGAATGATCCCTGTCCCCTACCAATAAATGACCAAATTCTAATCTTTGAAACCTGTAAGTATGCTACATTATACTCTACAAGGGATTTTGCAGATGTAGTTAAGGTTATGGACCTTAAAATAAGGAGATTACCCTAGATTATCTGAGTGATCTCAATCTAATCTCATGATCCTTGAAAAGCAGAGCCTTGAAAAGCAGAGTATAGCAGAAAGAGGAGGAGGGATTGGAAGTGGAGAGGGGCCTCATCTGCAGTTCCTGAACACAGGCTACATGGAAAGTGCCAGAAAGAATATAGCAGTCCCTAGGCACAGAGACTGCACTCTAGCTGACAGCAGGCATAGAAATGGGGACCACAGTTCTTCAACCACAAAGATGAAATGAACTCGCCCAACAACCTGAATGATCTTGGAAGTGTATCCAGAGCCTCACGAAAAGAATGCATCCTTGCTCACACCTTGATTTCAACTTTATGAAACTAAGGAAAGAATATAGTTTCATGATGCTAAATCTGGACTCTGACCTACAAAACTGTGAAGCCATAAATGGGTGTGCATCCAACTGCTAAATTTGTAGTAATATGTTATGGCAGTTATAAAAATCTAAAAATTTTGTTTGAAGCTCAGGGTTAAGCATACGAGTTTTCTCTGTACCCTTTTACCGGGAAAAAGTGATTCCATAGCTCAGCAACTATTTTTGGTTCATATCTTTTTTTCTGTTCTCTAGATTCTACAATTTGCTTTTGTAAGTTAAAAAAAAAATACTGTGTATTTTTATTTAGAGAATGGGAGGCAAAGAATGTTATAGTAGCCCTGCCTTAAGGAAGTATCTAAGCAAGAAAAATAGTGTAGTAAAAAATAAAGTATGTAAGAAATTTATTTGACTATGGATTAATACACTGTATGAATGCACGAATAAATTTTGTTATACTAAAGCAGTAGGACACAAGGGAGAAAAGTCTCAGAATTATTATACTAAACTGATGTGGAGAAGAATGGATCCTGAGAAAGGTATCAGTCATTTGAACATAATGAGGTCAGAAGGTAGAAATAAAATTTTACATCTTGGTAATTGTGGCTAGAAAGTTATCACATTTTCAAAAGTAGGAATTTGAAACAGATAACTCTTAAAAATCTACCTAATTTCCCTATGAAATTATTTTGATTATTGTTAACTACTACATAGTTTTTTTCTAAATTAGCAAAAGGTATGTTTAATATGCTAAAAATATCTGAATCTAGGGCAAGCTAAGGAAGCATTTGGAAAAAACACTTGTGCGCAGTCAGGCATAGCTTTCTATTTATTAGGGAATCAAAACTACTTCACAAAGAGAAAATGTTTCTAATTTGTTTTGGTAAGAGTTAAGTGTAATACTTTTCTTAAGAAAGACATTTGAATTTAATATGTTTCCTTGCATTTTATACATATATACATATATATATGAGGAAATACAAAAAAGTTTGTTTTTTATTAATTATTTCAGATTATTTTAAGTTTCGAATAAAATCTAGATTGCAGTCCTTATATTGAGTCTGTCTCCAAGTTATTTTGAAAATTTCCTATGTAACTCAGCCTATATGGTGTTCTAATCATTTAGCAATTTCATTCAACTACATATGTAACAAACACATGACTAGAATAGTTTAATCAAAAACAGATTTTGTTTTTATTTACCATGTTTGAAAGTAGGTTATCCAAGACTGGTGCAATGGTTCCACAATATCTTAAATGTCCCAGTCCCAGTCTATCTTTCAGCTACAATACCTTTAGTAGTCCACAAAGACACTTCAACATCTCTAATTTTTTTTTTTTTTTTAATGCTGGCCAAGAAGAAGACGAAAGCAACAAGCTGAAAGTGATTAAAACAAAAAAATCTAGTTTTTCCCAGGCAGCTCTAAAACTTACACTTTTGTTTAGTTGATGAAAATTGTGTAATTTTGTCACTGAAAAATTATGAGAAATATACCTGATAATCTGGGCAGATAGCCACCTTGAAAAAGAAGAGGAGCTTTGATTGGCAAGGAAGAAGAGGAAAATAAATTTAGAATTGCAGGAGCCATGTATAAAGAAGTTTAATAACCTCTATTAAAGACTTAGTCACGTCTGCATCTTTAATATCTAATGCCATACCACAGTTAGACAAATGCATACAGACTAGTTATTATGTCACAAGGTATATATACATATGTTTCGTCTTTGATATTGTCTGAGAAGTATAAGTGATTATGGTCAGCTGCATATTTCTCACTAAATTCTATTTTCCTTAAGTTTTTATTTTATTTATTTAATTTAGTTTGTTAACATACAGTGTTTATTAGTTTCAGGTGTGCAATACAGTGATTCAATGATTCCATACATCACCCACTGCTCATCACAACAAGTGCATGCCTTAATCACCATCACCTACTTCACCCATCACTCCACCCATCTCGCCTCTGGTAACCAGTTATACGCCTGGATTTTCGTTAAGCACATTCCATCACTTAACAATAATTAAAATAATTTTAATAAATATAATTTTAGTGCAGATGAATAAGAAGTAATGTCGTGATGCCTGAATGATGTCCAATATGAGTAGATTTTAAGGATGCAAACTAATAAACAGTGCCAATAATGAAGCAAGAATAAAGACGTTGAAAATAAAATGTGCTTTTATTTTACCGTATTATTTTACATTTACACTGAAAAAGAGATGATTTTATAAAAACTTCACTGTATTCAATATGTTTCCTATTTTGGAAGAGTAAATAATATTTTTTATTTTCTGTTCCATTTTATTTCTGTATTTAATCCCTGCATTAGGAAGACTAAGAGAGACATTTCTCAAACTCCAGTATTTAATGAACCCCAAATAATGTCATTTTCCCAGTTCATCCCCAGTTCTTTTTTTCTTAGAGTAAATATGGACATTTCAAGTATTGGATTGGGAACTGTAAAGAACCCTCAGCACACAAGGAATACATCTAAGCTCCTGCATTAAGAGACTTGGTCAACCCTAACTTGGCTTCTAGCAGGCTAAGGCCAAGTCCCTGGGACAACTCCAGTCCCTTATGAGTTTTCTCTGGCCCAGAGCTGTCAAAAGAATTTTCTGTTTGTTCTAACCAATACCTGAGGAAAAACCCTTGTTGTCCACCTTTTCGTGGAAAATTTAGTAAAACTGTCTTACAATTGTGAATCCTTAGATTGCCTTAGCTTCACAAACATGCATATTACTCTTTTCAAAATAAGCCCATATTAAAGTTTTTACTTATTTTAAAAAGAATATGCAATGCTATTTTCACTAATGTGACCTCATATTTAGGGAAAAAAGCTGGAATCCTGATTATACTAAAGAAGAAAGGTCATTAAATATTAATTTGATTACTCAATAAATATAATTTTATAGCATTCTGAATACAAAGCACTCAAGTATTTTGACTCTGAGTAGTTTGGATTTGAGCAGCACTTGAATAAAAACTGAAGAGGAACATATTAGTTTATGATAACAAAAAATTGCATTCTAGTGAATATCAAGTTGGTCAGTAGTATAATGAGCAAGGATGAAGTTAGTATGAATTGAGTCCAAAAAGACATCCAGGGGGAGCAATCATAAAGTACTTTAGGGTGAAATAAGACTTTGTATTTTTTTCTAAGTAAAATATAAAAGCAAATGTTTTGATAGCAGAAGAATGGTAATTTGATTCATATGTGGAACTTAAACTGCTCTGCAGATAATATAATCTAAACGGGTAAGAACAAAGAATGAAGATCATTAAAAAAGTGCTTTTAGAAGTCCTGCTGAGGAGAAGACATTCAAAAGAGGTTTAAATATTGCACAAAATTAGAATACGTAGGATTCAGAGTGTATTTTGAAGTTAAAGTGGACAAAATCTACCAATGGGTTAGATACAGGGTGTGAAAAAGATGAGTCAAAGACTTAGATTTTTGGCCTGAAGGTTAGTTAAAAGATAGTAAATGGAACATGTGTATCAAGAATGAATATTGAATGAAAATGGAATTCAATCCCAGATTCAAAAGTTGCCACTTGAGGTGCATTTTTGCTAGCCTGCTTACATGTTGTTATATGATCTTGAGTGTTAGGGATAGTAGTATCAGGGCAGGGTTGGATACCGATTTCTGGATCCTGAGATGGATTAGGGACGCATGCTAACGTTCAATAAAGAGCGACTGTAGTTAGAAAGCAAAGAGATGCTTGTATTTAGTTAGAAGTTTTGTTTTAATAATTTAGCACAAAAGATAAAAAGTAAGAAAAGGTGTGTTTATACAGTTTCAGTTGTACTAAATGGCACTATGTTTTGTTGCAGTAAAGTAAATCAACTCTTCTGTGAGACCTAGGATAGCAGTAAAAGATAGTGGAAAAAATTCATGAGTTAGTTTCGTAAACTATAATTAGAGTTAAGCATTATCAAGACATGATTCCAAAGACAAGTAAAACCCAGTGCAAAGAGGCAAACATTTGAAGTTTCTTTTCAGTGAGATATCTACTAATTCCAGAATAGATGAAATTGAGAAAGAAAAGCTAAGAAAATATTTAGCTAAGCAAGGCTATCAGGTAAATCAGTTTAAGTAAACTCTCATGGTTTGGTATTAGGGCCTAAGAAAAACAGGAGAATTGGAAATAATCTGGCATTCCCACAGACAGAAATTCAGTTTAACTCATCACAATATCCATGAACCAGGACTGATAGAATTGGAAATAATCTGATAGAATTGGAAATAATCTGGCCTTCCCACAGACAGAAATTCAGTTTAACTCATCACAATATCCACGAACCAGGACTGATAGTCCCCTTTTGACTTCAATAGAAGATAACATCTTGTTAGACCTCACAACATTACCACAATTTTATGTATAATTTTTGGTACATCATCATCATTGTCGTCATGATCACCGCTTGGCCACAAGGAGGTGGGACGATGCAATTGAAAACTACAAGAAATGACAGAAATAGAAACCTCACAGATGTTAAAATAGTGTTTTCAAAAAAAATTAAATAAATATCTCTAATATGATCAAAAAATAAAAGAAAAGATTAAAAATTTACAAAGCAAAAAAGAAAACCTGGCAGTCATAAAAAAATTCATATGAAACATTTGGAAGAAAAAATTACAATAAAATAATTCAAAAGTGTTAGTAAAGAAACTAATGGAAATATAGAAATAGAATGAAATTCATTTTTATAATGAGAGTAATAGCCTTTATTACCTATATCAGGTACCATACATATAAATTTTCTCTACAGAAATCTACAAAATGCCTGCTATTGATACTTGTAATCAACACTGCATGCGAGTTGTTATAGTGCAATGTGATACAAAGAAAGGAAAATTATTATATAAACTGGATAAGAAGAAATAAAACTACTCTCTAAGTAATATGATTATATACCTCAAAATTGGAAAGAACATATTATAATTTTTAGAATTTATAGCCCAGTTTAGATGTTTGTCATTTAATATGTAAAAATGAAAACATGATCAATTTTATTTTTGCAGCTAATCAATAAACAGGTAAATGAAAATATATGTAATTATACCAAAATTGAACATATTAAATACATATGAATAAGTTTAAGGAAAGTTATGTTAGACATGAAAAACAAAAATTGTACTGAGAAAAAACCTAAAGCCTATAGAAACGGAGAAAGGCTCAACATTGCAAAGATATGAGTTCTTAAATTGCCTCTAAGACTCAATGTAATACCGATTAAAATTGCAAAAATAAATCTAGGAAAATGTTTATATTCTGAGAATCTCAACTTAAAATTTGTATGAAATTGAGAGCGATCAAGAAGAGGAAAATCAATTTTGAAAAATGAAGTAGGAAACCTTATTCTACGGTTAGCAGATGCTAAAAACATTTTAAGTATGTGGTTCTGATCATTGAAAGAAAATAGTTGAAACAAAGTATCGGTACAAAATATTGATTCGTGAAGTGGTTGCAGTATAGAGCAGTAGAAGAAAGATAGCCATGCTAGTTTGTTAGGACGATCATAATAAAATTCCATACACTGGTATCTCAAACAACAGAAATTTATTTTCTCATAGTTATGGAGGCTGAAGTTCAAGATCAATGTTCTGGCAGGTTAACTTTGTTCAGAGACCTCCCACCATAGTTTGTACATGGCCACCTTCTCACCATGTCCTCTCATGGTCTTTTCTCTGTGAAGCTACATCTTGGGTGTCTCTTTATGTGTCTATTTTTTTTTTCTTCTTATAAAGATATCTGTCAGATTGGATTAGATCCCATACTAAGTACCTCAGTTTGACTTAGTCACTTAATGAAAGGCCCATGTCCACATACAATCTTATTCTGGGGTACTGGAGCTGGGGTTTCAAGACATTAATTTGAGGATGGGGGTGGGGAATTCAGCCCATAAAAATAGTCTTTTAAATAACTGATTATGGATCATCTGGAAGTCCAAATAAAAGTAAAAATTGATCCCTATTTCTTTCCAAAAAAATCAATTTAATGTGGATTATTGATCTAAGTATTCCAATTCCACACATTATCCTTTATGAAATTTTCCCATCATTCTTTGATACTCCTTTTTTTTTTTTCTTTTTGCACCTCAGTAGGGAAGGTTGATTCATACCTTCAAGTCCTGTTCCAGGACACTAATGAGCTCATCAAAGGTATGCTTCATCTATGTTTTCCGTTGTTAATATCGCCATTGATTATTTCTGAAAATTGCAATCACATTAATTCCATTATCCATATGTAATCCATGTTGTCTATTTTTTTTCCATTAGAGTCCTTAACATATTAATCATAATGATTTAAATTTTTGTTAACCTTTATTTATTTTTGAGAGACAGAGAGAGTACAAGTTGAGGAGGGGCAGAGAAAGAGGGAGACCCAGAATCCAATGCAGGCTCCAGGCTCCCAACTGTCAGCACAGAGCCCGAAGGGGGGTCGAACCCACAAACTGTGAGTTCATGACCTGGGCGGAAGCCAGATGCTTAACTGAGCTATCCAGATGCCCCTAATCATAATTATTTTAAATTTCTTGCCTATTTATTCCAAAATTGATGTCATATTTGAGTCAAATACTGATGATTAATTTGCCTCCAGTTTTTGTTTTTTTGTTTTTTTTTTTTTTTTTGTCTTTTAGCATGCCTAGTGATATTATGTTGAAAGTCACACATGATGTGTTAGATAATAGACAAAGAAATAAGCCAATTTTTATTGTAAGGGTTTATGTATGTCTGGCTTATAAATGTCTGACTTGATATTTTCTGTAGCTGTATGTGTCAGAGGCTTCAAATTCATCTACAGTCCTTGAGTTTATCTCCCTTGTTATCTTTGGGTTTCCCTAAGATTTCTCTTTAGATACAGTCTGTTTCTTGCACTTTTCTCAGTTGTAATCCACCTTTATTACACTATGGCCCTATTGATTGAATATCAAGGTATGGGAAAGGGGAATCATATTATAATCTCATTATTAAATTTTCATCTTATGTTGGTCCTATATCCCTGAGCTGTGACCTTGACACGTATATCTTAGTCTTTGACTACCTTCAATGAATAGAGAGACTACAGGGTTATAGAGCTGCATAATTGCCCTTCCTCTGAGTTATAAAATGCTCTGATAATGTATTTTCCCATGAAGATAGACTTTTTTTCTTTTTTAAGAGAGAATTCTCTGGGTATATTTCAAAGTAGATACTTCTAGCTTCCCATGCCAAAAACATAAGGAAATCTTTCACAGATATTCATCTTGAGAACCTGGTAGGGTTACTGGAGGTAAACCATACAAAAGGCAAAGGCAACAAAAGCAAAAATCAAGAAGTAGGCCTACAGCATATTAAAAAGCAAAGGAAACAATAACAAACAAAAAGGCAACGTACGTGACAGGAGAAAATGTTTGCAAATCATATATCCGATAAAGGATTGATATCCAAAATATGTAAAGAGTTCATACAATTCAATAGTAAAACAAAACAAAACACCTAATTAAAAAATGGGTAGAGCAACTAAGTAGACATTTTTTTCAAAGAAGACATCCAAATGGCCAACAGAAACATGTAAAATGCTCAACATCACCCATCATCAAGGAAACACAAATCAAAGACAATGAGATAGCACCTCACACCTGTTACAATGGCTACCATCAAGAAAATAAGAGATGAGAAATTCTGGTGAGGATGTGAAGATGAAACTTTTTACAGTGCTAGTGGGAATGCAAATTGGTTTAATCACTATGAAAAACAGTATGGTGGTTTCTCAAAAAATTAGAATTAGAAATATCATGTGATCTAGCAATCCCATTTCTCGGTGTATATCCAAAAGAAATAAAACAGGAAATTAAAGAAATACATGCACTCCCATGTTTTTGGCAACATTATCCACAATAGTGAGGATATGAAAATTGCAATAATCATATTGCAATATGTAAACGTATCAAAACAACACGTTATACACCTTAAACTTACACAATGTTATATGTCAATTATATATTGATAAATATAAATAAATTCTGCAAAAGAAGGGTGGTTAGCTCCATGGCTTCAAATCTCAGAAGATCCTTGGATTTCCCAAAATACTCTGGGCATTTATGAAAGTAGTTATCATAGTATTCTATAAATATTGTTTTATTTATGTATTTATTTATTTAGTTTTGTTTCAAGTTATTATTTAAATTCTGGTTAGTTAACATGTAGTGTAGTATTAGTTTCAGGAGTAGAATTTAGTGATTAATCACTACATATAACATCCAGTTTTAAAATCTCTTGCAAAGCATGTTAACTGGGAACAAATTTGCTCAATTTTCTTTTGTCTGAAAAAGTCTATTTCTTCCTCACTTTTGAAGGACAGGTTTTCAATGTACAAAATTCTAGGCTGGTGCTTTATTTCCCTCAGAACTTCAAATGTTTCTTTTTTTAAATATATATACTTTATTGTCAAGTTAGCTAACATACAGTGTATATACAGTATGCTCTTGGTTTTGGGGGTAGATTCGCATGATTCTTCACTTACATACAACACCCAGTGCTCATCCCAAGTGCCCTTCTCAATGCCCATCACCCATTCTCCCCCCCATCAACACTCCGTTTTTTTTCTCTGTATTTAAGAGTCTCTTATGGTTTGCCTCCCTCTCTGTTTGAAACTATTTTTTCCTCTTCCATTCTCCCATGGCCATCTGCTAACTTTTTCAAGTTCCACATATGATTGAAAACATATGGTATCTGTCTTTCTCTGACTGACTTATTTCACTTAACATAATATCCTCCAGTTCCATCCACGTTGTTGCAAATGGCAGGATTTCATTCTTTTTCATTGCCAAGTAGTATTCCATTGTATATAAACCATATCTTCTTTATCCATTCATCATTTGATGGGCATTTGGACTCCATAATTTGGCTACTGTTGAAAGTGCTGCTATAAACATTGGTTTAGATGTTTGTCTCTTCAGTGTAGTAACTTATTTCTTTAACCACCATGGATAGCATAGTATTTATTTTCATT
Organism: Panthera leo; assembly: GCF_018350215.1. Classification (NCBI taxonomy): domain Eukaryota; kingdom Metazoa; phylum Chordata; class Mammalia; order Carnivora; family Felidae; genus Panthera; species Panthera leo. The sequence continues at coordinate 91,600,400 of NC_056682.1, read as the reverse complement.
CGTCTTCAATGAAAATTTGTTAAATAAACATCCAGTTAAAAATTCTCCATTTGATCTCATTTTCACCTTGGATCTTGCTGATTCTTTTATTATGCACTTACTAATAAGCAATCTAAACGTAATGGCTCTCCTCTTTTATCTATTAATTAAGCTCTTTTAGAAAAATATGTTCATATTGTTGAGTGCAGTAATGAAATATAAAAAGTGTAAAATCAGCACTTTTCTTTAGCTCAGCCATCTTTAAACACAAAGGCAGTTAACTGCATGCAACAATTAAATTATATTAATTCAAAAAATAAGAGACTGTTATATTTTGAAGCATTTCACCTTGGTGATTGTCTATAGACATAGTACTTAGGCAAAACAGAGATCACTAGTTTCAGCTTTGTGGTGGTATGTTGGTATATGGTTAATAATTGGTCGGGCAGGGTGGGAAGGAATGCTGATTTGTATCATTTGCTGATTTATGTTCTATAAATACCGTCTAAATCACTGATTTGAAGTGATCAATGTGATGCTGTGAAATATGGACTTGAGAGGATACAGGCACAATTGTTCTTCAAAGGCAACCACTACAGCACAAAATTGCTTGCAATTAAAAAAAAAAAGTCCAGTTACAGGTGGTGCAATAGATAAAATAAAGCTCTTTTAAATTATTCTACTTCAGATTTCACATTAAATGGCAGTTAGAAATTTAACATTATACTTTTAAAATCACTTTTCTGTGAAGCTAACATTTAAAGTCCATTTCAGAGGGATTATCATACTAAATCATTTTAATTTTACCAACAATTTCAAGTATATTTGACAAAGGGGCAGATGGCCTAAAGTGAGGAAAGGCTTTCCATATTACATAAGGATATATGCAAAGAGTTAGAAAAATGGCCTCAGAAAAGCTATGCTTCATTAGTTTAGTCTTTGCCTTCAACTACTCTCTTCACAGATATAGCTTTATTTCAGATATCTTTCATGAATGCCCCAGGATAAGAATTACAATAGAATTTAAATGACAAAATACCATTTTAGTGTGAAATGTGCCCAGGTTTACATTTTCAATGCATATATTTTAACATGTGTATTTCACCAAATAACATTAATGGAGAGACATTTTGATGCTTTACAGACTTTGTTTTTTAACTGAGAGGGTTACCTGTGGAAATATAAGATATATTGCAGTTTATTATGAACAAATAGAACATTTCCACATCTTGCTCCAATGACATGGTTTTAGCCAATCCTTCAATTACTATGTATTCTCTAATGGAATGAACTGATTTATTGGTGACTTTCTGTGTGCCTTCCATTCTCCTTACACTAGAAAGGGATGTATTTTCAGAGAGATCTTTTAAGGTTAGCTGCAAAGCAGAAGGTTTAGTTCCTAAATATTTTTTTAAAAATCTCATAGCACTTGTCAGGTAATGCTACCCCAGTGTTGAAAACAAAATATTTTATCAGTTTGCATAAAAGAAAGATAGGAAGAGGGATAAAGATAGTGGAATAGCATGGAAGGTTTTTTTTTGCATCTCTCATTCCTGAAATATAGCCAGATCAACACTAAACCATTTTGCACACCTAAAAAACTTATTTGAGGATTAGCACAACAGTCTGCACAGCCTGAACCACAGAACTTGGCAGGTACATGGCACAGAGAGATAAACTGAGGGAGAGAGAATCCGTGGAGGGCAAGGAGCTGTTTGTGCTTGTGGATAGAGGATGTGGATGGGGGGAGAGTATGGGAAAGCACCCCCCTCCCCAGGAAGCAGTTGGAGAGAAAAGAAAGAGTATGCAAAGTACTGAACAAAAAAGGGAGATGGAGAAAGGAAAGGGTTTAAATTCCATTAAAACTCTATAAAGGTGGGGGAGCACAGATTCTGAAACTAGGCAGCTTGATACCTGGCAGTGCTCTGGTGGGAAGGGCGCAAATCCCCAGGAGCAGAGAGCAAGGTCCAAGGGGTCCTTGGGCCACATGGGGAGAGGTGGTTCCCCTGCTGGAAGGACATTTGGTAGAGGCTGTGTGGAGACCCCACAGGCAAAGGTGCCAGCAGGCTCTGGAGAACAATCACTTTTGCTGGTGATAGAACAAGAACATTAAGGGAGAGGCCTGGTGCCAGATGTGTGTTGTGATTTTCCATAACCCCTGAAATGATGCTGCTACGTGATCATGTGAACTTTTTCTGGAGCAGGCTGGCAACCAGCCGCGGTCTCTGGGCATCAACAGCAGCACAGTCTCGTGAACATTCCTGGGGGTGAGTGGGCATCCTGCCATTGCTTGGTAAGACCCTCCCCCAAAGGGTCAGAATGGGTCAAAGCCACAGTCCCTTAGAAGTGAGGGGTTGGGAAACACAGCTGCATCTGAGATAAAACTCAGTAGGGAGATGTCACCTGGCAGAATGACAGCCTGCTCATGGACAGTGTAAAAGTGGGTAGTGGTTGGAAGCTGGAGACAAAGGAGGGGTGGTTGATTGCTGGTTGGGGAGTGCACAGAATTCTGATACTGGAGACTGGGTAGCTGGATGATGCCATTTTCACCCCTCCTGCACATGCACATACATGCCTACATGTGCCACAACAATCCACTCCAGTAAGCTAAGCAGCACCATCTAGGGGAGAACGGAGCCATTACACTAAAACCTGCTCAACTGGGCCAACAGCACTCTTCAGGAATGCCACAAGGCTCTCCAACTCTTTAGTTTATGGACTATAAAGTGCTTCGTAGTTTGACTTCTATGCGAAACCGATGTAATTTCAATTGTATTTCAGTCTGTTCGCTGGTTCATCTATTCAACTTTTTTCTTTTTCTCTTCTTTTCTTATTCTTGAATACAGAAAAAGAAAAAAATATTTCCCATTTTTTATTGAAAATATTTTTCTTTAATTTTTCTATTAATTATTTGAGTTTTGTATATTTTTAAAATTCTATTTTACTTCCATCATTTCATTTTATTCTATTTTACTGTATTCATGTGTTCAAATTTTCAACATTTTTCTTCTTTTAATTTTTTCTTTTTTTTTCTTTTCTTATCTTTCCCTTTTTTCTCTAATCTATCAAGCTCCTTTCAACAACCAGACTAAATGCACCTAGGATTTAACATCCTTTACTTGACTTTTTGTGTTGTTTTTAATGTTTTAATTTAATTTATTTATTTTTCTTGATTAAGTCCTTTTCTGCCTTCAAAATGATGAAACGAAGGAATTCACCCCAAAAGAAAGAACAGGAAGGAATGACGGCCACAGACCTAATCAACACAGATACAAGCAAGATGTCTGAACCAGAATTCGAATCACGACAATAAAAATACTAGCTGGGGTTGAAAATAGATTAGAATCTCCTTCTGCAGTGATAAAAGTATTAAAGCTAGTCAGGATGACATCAAAAATGTGACTGAGCTGTAATCTCTCATAGCCACCATGGCGGCAAGGTGCATGAAGCAGAGCAGTGAATCAGCGATATAGAGGACAAACTTATGGAGAGCAATGAAGCATAAAAAAGAGGGGGACTAAGGCAAAAGAGCACGATTTAAGAATGAGAGAACTCAGTGACTCACTAAAAAGGAATAACTTCAGAATTATAGGGGTCCCAGAAGAGGAAGAGAGAGAGAAGAAGGGATAGGATTATGTAAGCAAATCATAGCAGCAAGCTTTCCTAACCGGGGAAAGGCATAGACATCAAAATCCAGAAAACAACGGACTCCCATTAGATTCAACAAAAGCCAGCCATCAACAAAGCATATCATAGTCAAATTCACAAAATACTCAGGCAAGGAGAGAATCATGAAAGCAGCAAGGAAAAAAAAAAAAAAAACTCTTTAACATACAAGGAAGACAGTTTGAATTCACAGCAGACTTACCCACAGAAACTTGTCAGGCTAGAAAGGAGTGGCAGAATATATTCAATGTGCTGAATCAGAAAAATATGAAGAATTCTTTATCTAGCAAGGCTTTCATTCAAAATAGAAGAAAAGATAAAAAGCTTCCCGGACAAACAAAAATTAAAGGAGTTCATGACTACTAAACCAGCCCTGCAAGAAATTTTAAGGGGGACTCTCTGAGGGGAGAAAAGATGGGAAAAAAAAAGACCAAAAGCAACAAAGACTAGAAAGGATCAGAGAACACCAGCAGAAACTCCAACTCTACAGGCAACATAATGGCAATAAATTCATACCTTTCAGTACTCACTCCTAACTTCAATGGACTAAATGCTCCAATCAAAAGACATAGAATAGCAGAATGGATAAGAAAGGAAGATCCATCTATATGCTGTTTACAAGTGACCCACTTTAGACCTAGAGACACCTACAGATTGAAAATAAGGGGATGGAGAACCATCTATCATGCTAACGGCCAACAAAAGAAAGCCGGAGTAGCCATACATATATCAGACAATCTAGATTTTAAAATAAAGAATGTAACAAGAGATGAAAAAAGGCATTATATCATAATAAAGGGGTCCATCCACCAAGATCCAACAATTGTAAACATTTATGCTCCAAACGTGAGAGCACACAAGTATATAAATCAATTAATCACAAACATAAAGAAACTCTTTGATAATAATACCATAATAGTAGGGAACTTCAGCACCCCACCTATAACAATGGACAGATCATCTAAACAGAAAATCAACAAGGAAACAATGGCTTTGAATGACACATTGGACTGGATGGACTTAACAAATATATTCAGAACATTTCATCCTAAAACAGTGGGAAACACCTTCTTCTCAAGTACACATGGAACATTCATCAGAATAGATCACATACTATGTCACAAATAAGCCCTCAATAAGTACAAAAAGATCAAGATCATACTGTGCATATTTTCAGACCACAATGCTATGAAACTTGAAATCAACCGCAAGAAAATAATGTGGAAAGATAACAAATACTTGGAGACTAAAGGCCATCCTACTAAAGAATGAATGGAATAACCAAGCAGTTAAAGAGGAAATTAAAAAGTACATGGAAACCAATGAAAGTACTAACACCACAGCCCAAAACCTCTGGAACATAGCAAAGGTGGTCATAAGAGGGAAGTATATAGCAAGCCAGGCCTTCCTAAAGAAGGAAGATAGGACTCAGATACATAATCTAACATTATGCCTTAAAGAGCTGGAGAAAGAACAACAAATAAAACCCAAAACAGGCAGAAGACAGGAAATAATAAAGATTAGAGCAGAAATCAATGTTATGGAAACCAAAAAAAAGAAAAGAAAAGAAAAAAACAAACAGTAGAATAGATCAATGAAACCAGAAGCTGGTTCTTTGAAATAATTAACAAAATTGATAAGCCACTAGGCTGTTTGATCAAAAAGAAAGAGGAAATGATCCAAATAAATAAATTCATTAATGAAACAGGAGAGATCACAACCAACACAGCACAAACACAAACAATAATAAGAGAATATTATGAGCAATTATACACCAATATAATGGGCAATCTGGGAGAAATGGACAAATTCTGAGAAACATAAACTATCAAATCTGAAACAGGAAGAAATAGAAAATATGAACAGACCTATAACCAGTAAAGAAATTGAATTAGTAATCACAAATCTCCCCAAAAAACAAGAGTCCAGGGCCAAATGGCTTTCTAGGAGAATTCTACCAAACATTTAAGGAAGAGTTAACACCTATTCTCTTGAAGCTGTTTCAAAAAATAGGAATGGAAGGAAAACTTCAAAACTCTTTCTATGAGGCCAGCATTACCTTGATTCCAAAACCAGATAAACACTCCACTAAAAAGGAAAACTCTAGACCAATTTCGCTGATGAACATGGATGCAAAAATCCTCAACAAGATACTAGCCAACTGGAGCCAACAATACATTTGAAATATTATTCACCACGACCAAGTGGGATTTATACCTGGAATGCAAGGCTGGTTCCATATCTGCAAAACAATCAATGTGATTCATCACATCAATAAAAGAAAGGACAAGAACCACATGATCCTCTCAATAGATGCAGATAAACTGTTTGACAAAATACAGCATCCTTTCTTCATAAAAAAACCTCAAGAAAGTAGGGAGAGAAGGATCATACCTCAATATCATAAAAGCCATATTTAAAACACCCACCACCAATATCATCCTCAATGGGGAAAAACTTAGACCTTTCCTCCTAAGGTCAAGAACACTACAGGGATGTTCACTCTCACCACTGTTATGCAACATAGTATTTGAAAATCTTAGTCTCAGGAATGAGACAACAGAAAGGAATAAAAGGCATGCAAATTGGCCAGGAGGAGGTAAAACTTTCCATCTTAGCAGATGACATGACATTCTATATGGAAAACCCAAAAGATTCCACCAAGAAGCTGCTAGAACTGATCCATGAACTCAACAAAGTTGCAAGATATAAAATCAAAGCACAGAAATCATCAGTTTCATTCTTATACACCATTAATGAAGTAACAGAAAGAATTATCGAGGAATCAATCCCATTTACAATTGTACCAAAAAAACATAAAAACCAGGAATATATCTAACCAAAGATGTGAAAAATCTATATACTGAAAACTATAGAGCTTATTCAAGAAATTGAAGAAGACAATAAAAATGGAAAAATATTCCATGTTCCTGGTTAGGAAGAACAAATATTGTTAAAATGTCAATACCACCCAAAGCAATCTACATATTTAATGCAATCTTTATCAAAATAACACCAGCATTCTTCACAGAGCTAGAACAAACAATCCTACAATTGGTATGGAACCAGAAAAAAACGCAAATAGCCAAAGCAATCTTGAAAAAGAAAACCAAATCTGGAAGCATAACAATCGCAGACTTCGAGCTGTATTACAAAGCTGTAATCATCAAGACAGTATGGTACTGGCACAAAAACAGACATTCAGATCAATGGAACAGAATAGAGAACCCAAAAATGGACTCACAAATGTATGACCAACTAATCTTTGACCAAGCAGGAAAGAATGTCCAATGGAATAAAGACAGTCACTTCAGCAAGTGGTGCTGGGAAAACTGGACAGTGACATGCAGAAAATGAACCTGGACCACTTTGCAACACCAAACAGAAAAATAAACTCAAAATGGATGAAAGATCTCAATGTAAGACAGGAAGCCATCAAAATCCTTGAGGAGAAAGCAGGCAAAAACCTCTTTGACCTCGGTCACAGCAACTTCTTAACACGTCTCTGGAGGCAAAGGAAACAAAAGCAAAAATGAACTATTGGAGCCTCATCAAAATAAAAAGCTTCTGCACAGTGAAGGAAACAATCACCAAAACTAAAAGGCAACCTATAGAATGGGAGAAGATATTTGCAAATGACATATCAGATGAAGGGTTAGTATCCAAAATCTATAAAGAACCCACCAAACTCCACAGCCAAAAAACAAATAATCCAGTGAAGAAATGGGCAAAAGACATGAATAAACACTTCTCCAAAGAAGACATCCAGATGGCCAACCGACACTGAAAAAATGCTCAACATCACTCATCAGGGAAATACAAATTAAAACCACAATTAGATATCACCTCACACTTTTAATGGCTAACATTAACAACTCAGGCAACGACAGATGTTGGTGAGGATGTGGAGAAAGACGATCTCTTTTGCACTGCTTGTGGCAATGCAAACTGGTTCAGCCACTCTGGAAAACAGTATGGAGGTTCCTCAAAAAATTAAAATTAGAACTACCCTACGACCCAGCAATTGCACTACTAGGTATTTATCCACGGGATACAGGTATGCTGTTTTGAAGGGACACACGCACCCCAATGTTTACAGTAGCACTATCAACAGTAGCCAAAGTATGGAAAGAGCCCAAATGTCTATCGATGGATGAATGGATAAAGAAGAAGTGGTATATATGTACAATGGAGTATTACTTGGCAATCAAAAAGAATGAACTCTTGCCATTTGCAGCTACGTGGATGGAAATAGAGGGTATTATGCTAAGTGAAATTAGTCAGAGAAAGACAAATATCATATAAATTCACTCATATGAGGACTTTAAGATACAAAACAGACGAACATAAGGGAAGGGAAGCAAAAATAATATAAAAACAGGGAGGGAAACAAAACATAAGAGACTCTCAAATATAGAGAACAAACAGAGGGTTGCTGGAGGGTTTGTGGGAGGGGGAATGGGATAAATGCGTAAGGGGCATTAAGGAATCTACTCCTGGAATCATTGTTGTACCATAAGCTAACTAACTTGGATGTAAATTAAAAAAAATGTATTAGGAATACATCTTTAGCACTATAATTAAACATATCTTTGTGTTGCTGACAGAGAACAATAAAAAGTATCACTATCTTAAAATTTAAAACAAATGAAGATAAAAAAAGAAAGATAAACTTTTTGGCAGATACTTTTAAAAATATGCTCTTCTGATATAATAGTGTAGACATTTCTTATTTTGGGCAACTTACATACATTTTTTCAACAGATCTTTAAATTAGTCAATAAAAATACCGTTGGAAAAGATGTAGTTTGTGCTAACACTGGGCACGTATTTAGAAATGAGTTCTCATTACAACAATACAGTAAGAAAAAGTGATTTCAGGTAGATAAAACAGTTTATCCAAAAAAAATAAAACATAAAAAGGACATGAAACTGTATGATGTGCCAAAAAAGAATTAGCAATGGGGCCAGGTTTCAATGCACCAACATTTAGAAAATTCCATCTCTGTCATACCTGTCATATGAGGAAAATTGCACACATGAGAATTGAATGATCATCTAAAGACAAACAGGCCAAATTGATAATTGAGGTGAATAATTTGTGTAATAAAGTAAATTTATTTAAGGGACTTGATTACTCATATTCATTATCTGTATGATGTGAAGTGCTCTACTTTCAACTCTCCTTGAACCAATGAGAACATCTTAACATAATTGATGTTAATATTATCTTTTTTATGGATTTTATTATTTTTTAATGTAATGATATTACACACATTTTTTTATTTCCTAGGACAAGGATTTTTAGCATCTCTAAAAATTAACATATGTGATTCTATGATATATTGAGATATTAACCTATGTTTTTCTTTTCTCATCTATTTTCCCTGGAATTCTTTTTTCTTTGTTCATTTTCAAGTGAAAGCTATGAGACAGAAGACAAAAGTAGTCTGTAAGTCTTGGTGCTTGTTTCCAAAACCCTGTCTAGAAATGTTTATAAGACTGGAGTATTTAGTAGTGAAAGCAGGTGAGGGTGAATTTCAGATACCACATCATGCACAGACTCAATAAGGAAGAATTACTAAGGTTGGGATGATTTTTCCTTTATGAACTTGGAGAGTTGTTGCAAATAAAACAGTGGCTCAGGTTACAGAGATCTGATAGGCAGAATAATGCTGCCCCAATAATGTTCTCCTAATCCCTGGGATCTGTGAACGTGTCTACTTTATCAAAACACACTTTACAGATGTAATTATGTTAAAGATCTTGAGATGGGATGATTATCCTGGATTATCTGGGTGGGGTCCAGGTAATCATAAGTGTTCTTATAAATGAAAGAGAGTTGCAGAGAATAAGAGTGATATAATGTCAGAAAGGCTGAACAAACCTTTGCTGATTTAAAGATAGAAAAAGTCCAGGGACTTTTCTGGCAGTTCACAGAAGCTGGAAAAGATAAGAAAATGGTTCTCCCTTAGATCCTCCAGGAAAGAACACCACTTTGCTGATACCATGACTTAAGCTCAGTGAGATCAATTTTGGACTTCTGATATCCAGAACTGTAAGATAAATTTTTGTTGTCCTAAGTTGCTAAGTTTGTGTAATTCGTTACATCAACCATAGGAAATAAATACAAAGGAAATATCAGGAAGGTGGCAAAAGAACGGATGGAATGGTTCTGTGGTTGATGTGTTTAGCGGAGTGTGTGAGTGACAGACTCACAGGATTTCTTGCCCCAAGTATGGCCCAGAATCAGAAAAAGCAAGCCAATAGACCTGAAGAGTATGCTATTAGAATATCTCAATGTGGACACAGGTAAAGCTATGGCCAAATGAGTTTGGGGACCAAAATTAATTTTTTTTTTCAAAAATTAATTTTTACGCAGAGTTCATGACCTTATGCCGAAATTTAATACCATCCCTCATTCTGGGACTCAATCAGATTCTTTATTTTACTTACGTTTTGTGCACAGACAAATATTTAGATACATTATTTATGTGTATATTTCTAGTTCTTTAATTTATTGGCAAATCTTAAAATACTAATTTGATATTATTGATAATAAATAATACCAAATGCAAGTGTCTGTATTTCATTTATTTTTACTGAAAATCTATTTTAGATAGGGAGCCAAATATATTGTTTCTTTCTTTACATCTCATTAGAATCTCAATAAAATGTTGACTGCAAACTTTTGATGCATGCCCATAACCTAATTCAAAATATTATAGAGTTTGAGATATTTTGAAACTCTTAGGAAAAATAAAATACATATAGTAGACAAAGAGTATCTGAGACTATTATACATGACAGTACTTACCGAGGGAGAATTTTACCAATATTTTTTTATAATTCTTAAGTTAATCACGAATTTAAAATAACACAGATATCTACATGGAAAATAAGGAAATATTCAAAATATATGTATAAACCCAACTGGACTCATTTTTTTCTCTTAATCAGTTTCAAGTTCAGGTTCTAGATTTTTTTTTTCAAATAAAAGATAGCTAGAACAAGGCCATTGGCATTCACTTTGCTATACCTTTAAAACTGACGTTTATATTAGAAGCATTAAAAATGCTTCATATGAACTTAACAAGAGTTATCACCTGGTTTCAGATAGTTAAAACATTGGACATTATTTTTTAGTCGCATAACTTTACCCGTATTCTTTCTTCTAATTTTTTTTTTTTTTAATTTTTTTCAACGTTTTTTATTTATTTTTGGGACAGAGAGAGACAGAGCATGAACGGGGGAGGGGCAGAGAGAGAGGGAGACACAGAATCGGAAGCAGGCTCCAGGCTCCGAGCCATCAGCCCAGAGCCTGACGTGGGGCTCGAACTCACAGACCGCGAGATCGTGACCTGGCTGAAGTCGGACGCTTAACCGACTGCGCCACCCAGGCGCCCCTCTTCTAATTTTAATAAATACTTAAATTGATGCAGCATTTAATGAGCATTTTGATATTAAAAGAAGAATCAACCTTGCTAATTTCAAAAGAATAATAAGACTTTAAGATTATTTGTGAGAGTTGGGGGAGCACTTTGCCCTGTCAAGTCAATTTGGATGACCCCAAATATTCGTTTTATTATCATTGCACTTTAGAATCCAGACAAGGGAAACAATTTAGCATATTGATAACATTTATTTTTCTTGTGTTGGCTAGACATATAGTATTTTCAATTACCTACACCAGGGAGAAGAAGGGAAAATAGACTCAAAATATCATTTAGTGTATATTTATTACATGGTTATGTCTGGTAGCAATTCAAATTAAGTTGGTTATTAAAAAGGTTCAGATCTCATTTTTCATACTATTATAAAATATGAAGGAAATATTTTCACTGTAAGAATAAAGGTAATTTATGGCAACAAAAAATATAATTGTATATTGATAGGGTATTAGTGATCATCCGATCTAAATTTTCTTTTTAATAGGAAAGGAAATTGAGAGTAAAAAGTTTATTGACTTGCTCAGGGTTTTTAACTTCCTAGAGACATTTAAAGACATGAAACGTTGTCTTCACTTTAGTGCTTGGTTTTTTGTTTTTTTTTTCCCCCCTTCAGGTTATTTCAGTCAATACATTGATTTTTACAGACAATACTATAAGGATGTTTTGCACATGATTTGTTTTTTCTTTGAGTACTATAATATATGTGATAGCTGTGAAGTGTGCATTTTATTCTGGCTTAAAGCATCTTCTCAGTCCTTCACCTTATACTTGATCACAGAAATCAAAGAAATCTTTTGAAGATTTAGTACTTACAAAATGAGTACACAAAACATCTCTACCCTTTCCCCAATCCTTCCACGCAAGCTTCAACACTGGGGAAGGAAAATAGATGCAGAAAACACAGAATGAGTGGTAAAGAAAAAGAAAGAGAATTAAACACACCATGCCATTTCTTCACTGTCTACCTGAATTATGAGATCAAATGTGAACTAAGGAGACGGATGGTAATTTAACTAAATTTGGTATTAACGTTTTTTGTTTTTTTTGTTTTTTTGTTTTTTTTTAACTGAGTATTATAGAATGAAGGTATCCACAGGAGAAAACAAGAAATGATCCTTTGGCTGCATTGAAGACACTGTTTTAATAGCCTAGTAGGGATAAAAATATGAAGACTTGCAACGACTCAAATGAGAGTGCTGCCACCCAAATAACTATATAAAGACAGGATCCCCCCAAACCCAGCTCTCTCATGGTAAGGGTAGGGTAGGAAATATAAAATAAGATTGCAGTAAAGCATGACCAGAAGAGAACTGTACTTACTATCTTGACCCCTATTGGAGCTGGATACAATTAGAAAATAAATAAATAAAAAAGAAAGAGAGGAAGGAAGGAAGGAAGGAAGGACAGAAGGAAATAAATTTCCACCCAAATGCAGATCCATAATCTTGCCAGCACAGAAATTTGAGGGTCAAATGTATACACATACAGGAAACCTAAAGATTGGAGACGAACGTAAAGTGGACTCAACTTTGTTATACCCCAGTTCACCTAAAAGATATAAATACTAATTCTTTCTAAAGGAAGTCATCCTCAAGATATAACCTTCACAATTTTGTACATTTAGATCAGTTAGATAAGAGCTTGCAAACATAAATAGAAGAAAAATATGGAAACAAAACCTATAGCAAGACATGATTAAAGACATTAAGAACTATTAACAGCAGAAATAAACTTTGATGTTTTCAAATAGGATATTATTCAATACAAAACCTGGGCAAAAAAACTATATCGGTTACAGATAATTGAAAGGAAACATTTTGTGGTTATATTATATTGTTAAATAGACTTTAAAGCAAAAACAGCATTAGCAGCTTTAAAGGAGTGCATTATATAACTACAAAGGTTTCAATTAACAGAGAAAATAAGCATTCTAAATTCACCTGAAAGGAGCATCTGGTGACTCAGTTGGTTAACTCCCCCACTTTAGCTCAGGTCATGATCTTGTAGTTTGTGAGTTTGAGCCCCGCATCAGGCTTTCTGCTGTCAGCACAGAACCCACTTCACATCCTCTGTCCCCTCTGTCTCTGCCCCTCCCTTGCTTGCACTCTCTCTCTCTCTCAATAAAAAATTAAAAAAAAAAAAAACCAATAAAAAATAAATAAATTCACCTAAAAAGCTGTCTCACTTCTATTTTTTTCTTTCATTTCTATTTTTAATGAGAAGAAGACATGCTCACTTTGATAGTGGGGACTTTATCTCTATTTCCCCTTTATCTACAAAGTTCTAATAAAATATATATTCTCCATTTTTTATATAAATCATTCATTTATGACAAAGACACATGCATATTCAGTCCAAATTTATTGAGAGTTTCCAATACTGTGAATGGCTGCTGCAGTATGTGCCTATTGCTTTTTTTACCCCTTCTGATAAAGAAGTGAGCCATCTTGGGGCGCCTGGGTGGCTCAATCGGTTAAGCGGCCGACTTTGGCTCAGGTCATGATCTCGCGGTCCGTGAGTTCGAGCCCCGCGTCGGGCTCTGTGCTGACAGCTCGGAGCCTGGAGCCTGTTTCGGATTCTGTGTTTCCCTCTCTCTGACCCTCCCCTGTTCATGCTCTCTCTCTGTCTCAAAAATAAATAAACGTTAAAAAAAAATTTAAAAAGAAAAAAAAGAAGTGAATCATCTTGATAGCCGCATTCTCCCTATCCCTGCCTTTGGGGGTCATGATAACTTTATCATTGTCAGAACATTTTTTTCACCTGCAGGAAACTGAATTCAAAATAAAAGTAAACTAAAATTAAGGACTAAACCTCATTTCACGTAATAGAAAGTACAGAGGTATTATGATTTCCGGCTATGGAGCACTCTATGAATCCATTTCTGCGTGGTTCTCTTGAATGCCACCTTCCACATGAGCATCAGCCTTGTGAAGGTTGCCCTCCTCTCAAGAAGGCAGTGGAAGCTACTAAGAAAAGATAGTTCACATTCATATGGAAGAAGGGAAAAACCTTTGCCTAACAATCATTTTTTATTGAACTTTATTAAACTATTTTAGGTTATCTACATACACCTAGCCCATTGACTCATTAGATTGATGTGGATTATGCTCATGTTCCTGAACCAAACACAAACTCCTGCAAGAAATGGCATCACTAGGAATGACTGACACTAATCAGAACTCAGCTGTAAAATGAGGATTGGCTTCAGCTTCCCCTGAGTCACCTGCAGTTTGTAGGGCTGGATAAATACAGGATGAAAATCGTAGTTCTCTAAGTAACATTGACAGGACGGAATTGGTAACCCAGTGTGGGCATTACTTAAGGGTTAGTGTGTGGTTAGAAAAACAGTTCCTTTCGCGGTGCCTGGGTGGCTCAGTTAGTTAAGCATAAGACTCTTGGTTTCCGCTCAGGTCATGATCTCACGGTTTCCTGAGTTCGAGCCTCTGGTGGAGCTCCGAGCTAGCAGTGCCAAGCCTGCCTAGGAGTCTCTCTCTCCTTTTCTCTCTGACCCTCCCCTGCTTGCGCTAGCTCTGTCTCTCTCAAAAATAAATAAATAAACTTGTAAAAAAAAAAAGTGTAAAGAGAAATAGCTCCCCAGTGCGTAGCGTGCTTGAGATTCTCCGTCTCCCTCTCTCTCTGTCGCTTCCCTGATTGTGCTTGCTCTGTCTCTCTCAAGATAAATAAATGAACTTAAAAAACAAAAGGCTAAAGAAAAGCATTTCCTTTCTCTTGAACGTAACTAAAAATCTTAAAATTCAATTTTTGCTTAAGAAAGAAAATTCTACAAAACAAATATATCTAATTTGTCTATACTATTTGATTTTATTATTATTTTTTAATGTTTATTTATTTTTGAGACAGAGAGAGACAGAGCATGAACGAGGGAGGAGCAGAGAGAGAGAGAGAGGGAGACACAGAATCAGAAGCAGGCTCCAGGCTCTGAGCCGTCAGCCCAGAGCCCGATGCGGGGCTGGAACTCATGGACCACGAGATAGTGACCTGAGCTGAAGTTGGACGCTTAACTGACTGAGCCACCCAGGCGCCCCTAATTTGTCTATACTATTTTACAAACACTAATATTTTTATGTAATTCAAACAAAAATTATTGTTTTATTTTCAATTAAGCAGAGATAATTCACTTTAACAATTAAATCAGAGTCTAAAATTATCTTCAGTAGTTTGAATATTTTAAAATGTGATTAGATCATAGCATGACTTTAGGAAATGTGACTATGTTCTATTCATTGGAAGGTCTGTAAGATTAGCCTTGCACTAGTCTGGGTTCTCCAAAGAAACAGAACTCATAGGATGCTATATATATACATATACATATACATATACATATACATATACATATACATATACATGTATATATACGCACACACACACATATTTAATTTTTTTTTAACGTTTATTTATTTTTGAGACAGAGCATGAACAGGGGAGGGCAGAGAGAGAGGGAGACACAGAATCTGAAACAGGCTCCAGGCTCTGAGCTGTCAGCACGGGGCCCGACTTGGGGCTCGAACTCACAGACAATGAGATCATGACCTGAGCCGATGTCGGACGCTTAACCGACCAAGCCACCCAGGTGCCCCACACACCCACATTTAATAGGAGAGAGACACAGAGAGAGAGAGACAGAAAGGAAAAGGGAGAGAGATTTACTGTCAAGAATTACCTCTTGTGAGTATGGAGGGTGAGAAATCCAAAATCAAGTCAGAAGACCTAAGAAATAGAAAAGCTGATGCAAATTCCATTCCAAGTCTGAGTCTGAAGGTAGGTGATTAATTTCCCACCTCAACAAAATCATGTAGAGAAAATTCTCCCTTACTCATTTGCTTTTTCTAATTGTAGCATGTATTTTTATTAAATATGTGCTGCAAACCCAAGTAGATTATCAAATTTGGCTACTCTTTCTCCCTATAAAATACTTCATCCCAAATTATGCTTAAAAATATAAAAGTGCAGTTTTTGATAATCTTTTAAATGTGTCCTCATTTTAATGGCTTTAGAGGTATATGAATGTGATTGGACAATAACTTAATGTGGCCACGTGTCTGTACTCACAGAAAGTCTCTCATTATTTACCAAGCACTCAAATCTTCATTAACAAATACAGAATTTCCATTTCCTTTCTTCACATTGTGGCAATTAAATAATTATACTGCTAGCTTAAGAAATCAGATATTTTGATTAGATATATACTAAATGTCACCAAGTCACCTGATTTTATCCACTCATTGCTTTGAGTTGATTAATTTTGTCCTATGCAATAATGAATTTTTCATATTCCTACAGTTAGTATGAGCATGGGCTCATGTACTTCACTTTGGATTATGGTGAACTAACTCTGCTCCCTCTGCCTCTTCTCTCTTTCTACAAATACTAGTTATGTGCAATTTAGGGAGACATGAATGTGTTTTGAATCGTTTAGACTATGAGCACGTTTCTGGTGCTATATCTAATCCATTCTTACAATGTTTTTTAAAAAGTTAAATTGAGAAGAAACTCCATTTTTCTCTTTAACCAAATTATTATTGCACTATCAATATTGTTTCTTGGGTTATTTCTATGTATACATCAAGGCCATCAAGATAATAGCCGTCTTTAACTACTCAGAGAGTCACTATTTACGCTTCCAAGTCCAAAGTATGACTGTCAGCAGCCTGGCCTAATCTATTCACATTACTCAGGTTTTTGTTCTATTCAGGCTTTCAATGGAATAGATGAGGCCCACCCACATTGGGAAAGGCTATCTGCTTTATTCAGTCTACTGATTCTAATGTCAATTTTGTCTAGAAATACACTCACAGAGACACTCAGAAATAACGTTTATCCAAATATCTGGCAACCTCTTGGCCCAGTCAAGTTGACACATAAAATTAACCTCAAAAGACTTACACAGTCAAGGAAACAATGTAAAATGTTTGGGAAAATGCTGGGTTTTCAAAAGTACCTATTATCAAGTATGGACTGTGGAGATTTTATAGGTTTGCATTTCATGTTTCCAAAGAAACTGTGAACGTTGTTAGCACTGCATATCTGTATTTTCACATGAACTTGAAATCTGTGTTGGTGACCTTCACAATTGCCTTAATTAGCCAAGTCTTCCTAAGTGAAGGCAGTTACACTGGTTTACTACATTACTTAAATACGTTCATAGTTTAACACCATTTTCTTCAAAGGAAAACTGCAAATATGCCCTTACCTTGACCCATTTTATTAATTTAAGTGTCTGGAAATCAAACAGTATGGAAATGGGGCTTTTGTATAAAACTGGGGTTTAAATAGAAAGCACATTTAGGTAGTAAAACAATGAAGCAGTAAATCTGTAAGAAGATCCTATGTTTGTTTTTATGAATCTGAGATCATATCTGTTGTCCGTGCATATCTATATAATATACATAGTATTTACACACATAAATAATATTAAATAATTAATAACTTTAGCTTATATAATTTATGGATTTTGTCTTTGATAGTCTACTAATCCTCTCTCTCCAGAGAGTAATAAACTGCCACTATTTTAATTTCTTTAGAAAAATGCTTTTCTAATGTTTACTCTGTCTTCTCCAAAAAGAAGTTAGAAATTACATTTTGAACAATCAACCACTTGGCCATTGATAAGCTTATGTTTATGAACCCTAAAGAAAAGGTACCAAAGTCAGCTGTAAGTCATTTAAAAATGTTTCTATGCCATTAAGACAATTAAAAACATTTTTTAAATCTTTATTTTTGAGAGAGAGAGAGAGAGAGAGAGCAAGTGGGGGAGGAACAGAGAGAGAGGGAGACACAGAATCTGAAGCAGGCTTCAGGCTCTGAGCTATCAGCACAAGGCCTGATGTGGAGCTTGAACGCAGGAACTGTCAGATCATGACCTAAGCAGAAGTTGGATGTTCAACTGACTAAGCAACCCAGGCGCCCCCCACCCCCCATTAGCACCATTTAAAATGTTTCTCAAATAATTTCAGAAAATGTTTTTGTTCATAAATTATATATATATATATATATACACACACACACACACACACACTTCTTTAAGGAAGACACACTTTATGCCCACAGTTTCTAGCATAATTACTGACTTAACTAATCATAGTTGAGGTTTAGTAAAGTTTTGACAGTAAATGAATGCATGGATCAATAAAGGATAGAAGTATCAGGACTTGTATTTTTTCAACTTTCTAACACAGTTATATAGAAAATACCTCTTGCAAAATTATTATTACATGTCATGGGCTAACTTTATTTTCTTTTTTAACTTATTATTAATCCAAACAAAGTATGTTATTCATGGAAAAAAAAATTAAAGCCCAAGTTTCAAAAGTTAATATTGAGTGAATAGAACAAATCAAACCGAAAACTTTCCCATATGTTCAGTAGTAAAGAAAAAAGAAACAACAAACCTTAAAATATGCCTTCGAAAACACGAAGAGCAGAGGAGGTCCTGAGAGCCCAAGATAGAGTGTTTCAAATGGCAGGGGGATAATATGAAAATGTGAAATGTGAAAATGAGTGAGGAACACAGTCCTCCACTCCATCAACACTCTCTGAGATGCTGTAAAAGGGACATATGGGAGCTCAAGCTTAACTAAGAAGTGGGAATTTCTTTGCAGTGATCATAATGATTTTATAACGTTTCTTATACTTCAGAGGAGACAACGTGTGTTAAAGATAACAAAAAAATGTCATATTTATTATAATCTGTTTAAAATGTTTTCTTTTAAATAGACCATTTTACGCATGCATATATACATGAATATGAATATACACTTTCAATCATAATTATTGCAGAATAAATACATACCACCTATCTTGATGTTGCCAAAAATTATTACAATAATAAATCACAAATTCTTTGTCAAAAATCTGCTGTGTTGGTTCATTTATTTTATATTTAAAAAGAAATTTGAAGATATTATCAGCATCTAGGGCTACCTTACACAAAAGGCACTTGCGTTCTTAATTCTCAGTGTGAAGTTAATAGCATTCTAGCTCCATCTACTAAACGTGAAAGCCCATAGATGACGCAGATATCGACTTATCATCTGGCATGGGAGTTGTAATAGTCCCTGGCATAGGTAGATAGTATAAAAAAGTTAATAATGCTATAGAAGAACGTGATCCATAAGCACAGATAACATTGTCCTGACACAAGCGCTTTTCTAAGTGACCCGTGGATATGATTAGGTGCAGTATTTGAAGAGGTTCTCCCTAGAAGAAAACAGAATATGCCAATATTAGTGATTTTACTAGTGCCATCAACGTAAAAAAAAAGTGGCACATTTTAAAATTATACATACATGCCCATACATTACATATATACATACATTTATATAAAATTGCATTTATATTCTTTTGTCATTCCAAAAACGTTTTCAAGAGATTATTCGTTGACTAGTCTGAACTAGACTGAGCACATCAGTACTTCTTTATATTATTTCACTTTTGAACTATACAAAATGTTTTAGTTACCAAAAATGTAGCAGTGCTCAATATCTAAATTATGGCAAAACAAATTTCGTAAAGCCAATCTATTTTTGTGGTTCAATTGATGGACTCATTCATATAAAATTATAGTCAATGTATTTTTTCACATGTGCAAGCATGCATAGGTGATGAGGAAGAAATCTCAAGTATTAACTTATTTTATTTTATGCTTCACTTTTGCACTTAAATTCCCAAGACTCCAACTTCACTCAAGACCTAAGTCACTCATTTCCTCAAGGAGACTATTGTCTCTGTGGAATCAATAGAGTAAAGATGTAAGATGAAATTCTTTATTTTTCACGCAGATAGAAAAACTTTCATGAGCTAAACAGTGAGCATCAAACTGGGAAAAATCCCCTTCTCAGGAGACAATTGGCAATGTCTGGAGTCTTTTTTGGTTGCTGTAACTGAGGTCAAGGGGTACTATTGGCATTCACTGGATAGAAGTCAGATCTGCTGTATCCTACAATGCATAATACAGCTTCTTCAACATAAAATGACCCAACCTAAAGTGTCAATAGTGCTATACTGACAAACTCTTGGCCAGAAGAAGTAGGAAAAAAAAAAAAGGGAACCTCATTAATATGAGAAAAAAGGCAAAAGCAAGAGATCACCGATGCTACCTACAAATGCACCTTTCTCTGGGATTAGGGAGGCCTGTGGAAATTGAGTCTGTCTGCAGAGAACATGAGTCTCCATTTCTGTAAGTACTCAACATCACTGGGCCAACAAGATACTATAAGTTCCTCCTCGTGGCAACCTAGTAAGGGTTTTCCTTCTTAACAGTAGCAACCATGTCACCACTAATCGTCCAAGGAGTTCTGACGCCAACTTTTGACTTCACAATTTGTTACTTGATCAGATGAACTCTCCATAGTCCACCTTCATTTCAACAGCCCAGGACACTGGACACTGGACACTGTTAATGATGGGTGGCTGGGAAAAGTCTCTGCATCTGGCCCAAGTGGTCTTGCACGGCAATGGCTCAAGATTGACTCTCGAGCAGTGTGATGGTTGAGTACACTTCACTCCTCATGTCCATCTCATCCTCTTATAAAGAAAAGTTTTTACCTGATGCTGTCATAAAAAAAAATAATGTTTCCATCCTAACAAAAAATTCAAAAGATATTAGAATATCATATTGAAAGAAAATGATGTTGATTTGTATTTCTGTTTGCCTCATATACACAATAGTTTCCCTTGTAAGTTCGTGTTAATTTTCAGGAAAAGTCACCATGATGTAATTACTTTCATGAGATTGACAGCAGCAGCCAATCTATTATAGATTTTTATGACATGCTAATTTCCCATCTGTCCAGGGCACTTCTTTTCATGTGCCAATGTTTTAGAGAAAAGTTATAAGAATTGAAAGCCTGCTCTTCTTCTAATTGTGGGTTGACAATTATTAATGCAATCTTGCTAAAGGAGAAGGCACGCCTCTTCATTTTTTAAAAAGGTCACTTTTATAAAAAAAAAGTTCATTACAACTTCTAAATTGAAAATTATTTTCTAGCAATATAAGTAGGTTCTGTCCCTCTTTCATGCATATCCCTGATCCTAAAATGACTCCCCTTTTCACATTTATCTCTAATATTCTCTGTGAAATTTCCTTTACATCAAGAACCTTTCCAAAAGGCTTCATTGCAACATACCATGTAAGGAATTACAAAGGTAATGTTAAGACTTTTATAAAAACATTGGGAATGCTATAAATGAATCAACCAAGGACAAAGTGAATGCTTTGTTTTCTCTCCTAGGAAAGAAAGCAAAGCAATATGCGTAGACGGCTTAAGAAATCTCAAGTTGGAGTAAAAATTTAAGCTACATCCGAAAAGATCATGAATGCTAGTGTTTATATTCCATTTTTCATGTTGCTGGAAGTGAGTTGCATTGGTGCCAGTATATTGCTGGTTGCAACCTGGGTTGGTTGCTTCACCTCACAAGAGACCTCATACTCTTATTCATGTGTTGGACACATGGTGTTTGAGTGGAACATCTGAAAAATGTTAACAGGCATTACTCCCTATTTCAGTTTTTAGATATACCACTTCATTATCAAGTAAATTAGAGAAAAACGAGATTGATGGCATTGAAAAGGAAGAAGAGAGAAGGCATGGAGAAGTAGTAGGGTGATGAGAACAAAATGCACAAGAAAAGGTACTGTTGAAATCATTGTAATTAGCGACAGCATACGTAGTGTTGTCGGCTAATGAAGTCTTTCACAACACTCCGCAAATGTATATGGTAAGCAACATTACAGAATGCAAAAGAAATAGACTAACATTCATAGGCACTTCAAAGGGATGGTTCTTACAAGAGAAGCAAAAATAATTTTTTTTGAGAAGCAACATTATTTTAGTATGACCCCACGATAGCTTCTCCCATATAATATATCGTTCTATGAAAAAGCACTTTACAGTCTTCTTTTTCGTGATTCCGGAGGAAATCCTCAGTTTAACTAAAATGCCACTAAAATGATGTGACAAAAAAGAAAAGCAATATTAGTGAGAAAGGTAAATTTAGCAGTGCTGATTAGATAAATACTCAGCTGATGTGACAATTATTGAAACCGGCATTTGCAAGTTGCATTAGATCTGCACCCTTTTCATTTAATTTATTAGAATGCTCTGAATACAGATTAACTCCCTTAGCCTAATATTTCTTGGTTCATTAGCATTAAAATGAGAACTGCAAGTTCCTTGGAATAACCTTTAAATTGTTTCTTCTAACTTCAGCATAACTTCTGACAGTATCTCTAAATCTCCTTGAACTATTATTTTGTCATGTTCAACTCTTCTCAAGCTGTTTTTAATTTTGTCTTCACCAAGGGCTAGAGTTTTTAAACTGACTTTTAAAAGCAGCTACAAATTCTGTCTTGGAGACCAGGGGCACACAGCAAAGAACTTCCAAGTCTTTATTTAGACATGCTAGCAAAACTTCAGGCCATATGGTGACTTTGAGAATTTTTAAGTCCCTAGAATATACTAAGGGGCATAGTCAGGGTGGTCACACAAAATGTTTATGCATGATGTTTTCTTAAGGAGCAGAAAAGAAAGGGTAAACAGTAAAGTTCTTGTTACCATGTCTTTTGCTTTTTCAAAGGACTCAGAAAGGAAATTGGCTGAGGGTACTGCACGGTAGAGGTTACCCTAGATAGATGGCAAAGGAACTGCATCGTTTCAGAGAAAAATATCTGAAAATGGAGTAAAAACTAAAAAGGAGGTAGGGGAGGGAGAGAGAACCCTAATGAAAAGAATAAAGAAACATCTGTAGGCGATGCTGGAAAGAAAACAGTCTCAAGAATTCCCAGATGACAAACAGCTCAAAAGTCTGATACGGACAGCTCCCTTTTAAATCAAATGATAGTGGGAGTATGATCTAATAGTTTTCTTATTCATCTGTTTTGTTTTTAATAAATATGGTAGTAAGAGTGTGGGAGGAAAATCTAGTGCATTTAATTCAAACATTAAAAGTGCATTTCAAACAGCAAGCAAATGAGATTTTGTAAGTCCAAACAATCTTCAGAAAATAAGAATGAATTAACTTTATGAACGCTCCAAGATGAAAATGGACAAATCTCAAACTCCGTGATTTGTTATTGTGTGTGAGAGAGAGAATTTTTTGAAGCCTCTATAGGAAATTACATCTTTGTGCTTCTTTTTCAAAAGTCTTAAAAGTAAAACAATCATTTAAAATATACCACCCAATCAAACATTTTGACTTCAATTTTCAACAAACTTGAAAGGTAGTTGTATTATTGATTTGAAATTATTATATTTTACTAATTCTGATATGTCTAGTAGTTCAACAATATTAATTTGTCACGTAAAATAATAGGTATTTCAATGATTACTATAGATTTCTTAGGTTTTCCTATTTCTATCTGCAGGAGTCCCTAATCTTTTATCACATGTGAAACGTAATTTTATATCTTTTTATTTTATTCATGATATTTATTCTGTAAGATGTGATTGATCCACTCCAAATTAACGACAACAAATGAAATTGAAGATTGACTTTTAAAACAAATTCAATTTTTATGTAAGTGAAATTTTTCAGTCCCTGTGAGAATAACCATCAGTGCACATATGTCCCTAGTAGCCACATATCCTTTGCAAAACTCTGTTACAAGTAATAAAACACAGTGCTTAGAAAAGTTAGATCATAGAGCCTACTCATTGAAAAAACACTTTGTAATATATTTCAATTTCTACAGAAAGAATAGTTAACAAACATTGTTTCTTGCTGACGCCATTTTGATCTAGAATTTTTTTTTTTTTCCTGGCAGGGAATATTTTTTCTATGCATTGCATTGCTTGTGTTATGTTGCATGTTCTACATTCTTATGCCCTACATTGCACACAGACGGTTCCCATTTAGGCAAACAATTTTGAATTGATTCTATTTGAAAATAACAGATTGAAATTAAGAAAGCAGCTATGATTTCACCTGCCCAGAGGAAATAACCTATTTGCCTAAACTTTGGCAACCATTTTTGTTGTTGTAGCTGTTGTTAACATAATTATGTCAGTTGTCGCATAACTACTTGAAAAAATGTAGCAAAATCTAACTCATTTGAAATATTTTCAAGTAATTATATTAATCATGGGACAACCTCTATTTAGTGGGTAATTAGATACGATCTTTTCTTAGCAAGTGGTATCACGGTACAGGGAAAAAGTTTTCAGATCTGTAATTAGCAGTTCTTGTTCTGCCTTTGAATATATAAATTTTTATTTTTTTCAAGATCCTCAGGCTCTTAGAAGCTGTGTATGCTTACCATAAAATCACGTCTGTTGTACTTGTTAGGCAAGTGCAAATCCCTGCCATCTTTTAAAACAAATGCGCTTTATTTTTTTAGTAAATACCTCCAGTGCCTCACTTGTAGCAGATGTGATGATGGATTTGAGTTTCCTTACTGGAAACATGAGTTTTTTCTCTGGGTTTATTTTTCTCCTCTATAAAGAGTAATCCTTATAGTTATTTGATAGTCATTTTAGTGACATTCTACTAGTGATAAACTCTAATGTTTTCATATGAATAATTTAGGTATATTTTATTTCATTCTTAAATGATGGCTAATTTAGATGTAAAATTCTAAAATGAGAGTTTTGGGTTTTTTCCAGCAATCTGAAACTCCTACTGCATGCTTTCTGGCATCTATATTTACTAACGAGAAATAATGTCCTGAAATCATGTTTCTCTGGGTAAATTGCCTTTTTTCTCTGGCTTGAAAAATGTGTTTGTTGAGTTATAGTTTCACTTCATTGAATATAGTTGTACATTTATTTTTATAGATTTTACTTAGTAATCAAGAGCTTACGGAGGTAAAGCATATATTCTGCCAGTACAGGTACTCCATACCCAGAGGAAATCAAATGGACTCTGTAAAAAACTATCAGTTTTGAGGACTCTCTAAGTTTTGGCTCAAAAAAAAAAAAAATGAAAACAGGCAATGGGATTATTGTTCTGGACAATATGGAAGCCATTTTCTAGGTTTCTAGGGAGCCACGCTCTCAGTCACCAATAAGTCGGAGCCCTTGTGTTGGGTGGCTAATTCCATGTGATGACTTAGGTCCTGACATTTCTTCACATCATCTCCAAAGATTAACTGTTCATTTCTTTTTCTTGAGAACCAATTAAACCTGCACTACCACATTTTTCAATCTATGGCAAAGAATCATTATGGGGGAAAAAAGTGAAAATATAAATAATTTATAATTCCCACTCTCACTTCATTTTTGTTTGGAGTGTTTTATTCTGATTTTTTAAACTATTAAATCCATTGCAGATCAATTTTATTTCTTTTTCTCCCATGAATTAGATATTATAGACTATCAAATAAAATGGCCATTTCTGTATTTTGGGATTTTTAGCTTTTTTATCAAGTTTGTGTTTTACCTCAATAAATTACTCTACTGATGGTGTTAGCTCTTGTTTGTTTCTCTCAAATAATGAAATTAACTGTTAACATGCTATAGGCATAGAACTATCTTCCATCTTTCTCACACACTAACAATTTTTATTTTTAATCAATGTCTGCACCTCTCTGTGCACCTTCTTCCCTCCTCTCTCTTTAACCAACTCTATCATTTTCCTTCCACAGAGGGTTGGCTATTGTGGCTTCTCTGACTTTTGGTATATGATATTCATTTAGATTTATCAGTTGGTCTATCCTAAAAATTGGCTAAGTCATTTAGAATATTTTAGATAAAATCCCAAAGGAACGAATCCAGTGGGTCCATGTCTCTGCCATGCTCATAATGTCCTGGCCACACTATTGTTGAGCTCAGCATGCCTGGATTCGTCATCTACAGCCCAATGACTGGGACGGTGCACTGTCAATCAGTAATTCAGATTTTCCAGGTAGTCAGGGAGAACAGACACATTTGTGAGTTGGAGAGCAAAAATAGTGTTGATCTTAATTTTCAATACATATATAGACTGTGACAGCAGGGCCTCTCAATCCTTCTGACCTTGGTTGTGTTCGGCAGGAAGTGTCAAAGGTTACCACAGTGATGATTGGAATGTGGTGGCCAAGTGTTTATAGCAACTCCACATTTTAGTCCTAAGATACTGGATCTTTGTTGTGAAGCCTACTTCATCAAATGCTGGGTTGTTTACCCACTACTAAGAATGTGAGCTGGCATTAGGCCATGGTGAGATATGGCAGTTTTACCCTACTGATGCTGCGATGTGTGGTTACCACAGAAATCGTGCTCCATACAAACAGAAAAGGAGGTAAGGATCTGTCAACAGCACGTACGACCAGTGCTATATATGCATATAATTTAAAGGTAAAAATTATATACAACATACATTGCTTAATGATGTGAGCAAAAATCATATTTGTTCAAAATGTATTTAAAATGTGTTTATAAGTGAGGGGTGCGTGGGTGGCTCAGTCGGTTGAATGCCCGACTCTTGATTTTGGCTCAGGTCATGATCGTGGGATCCAGCTCTTGTGTCAGGCTCTGTGCTGAGCATGGGGCATGCTTGAGATTCTCTTTCTCCCTCTGCCCCTCTCCCCTGCTCATGCCCTCTCTCTAAAATAAAAAAAATATATATATTAAAATGAAGAAATAAATAATAAAATTCGTGTATAAGTAAAATAAGTCAGACTGAGAAAGACAAATACCATATGATTTCATTCGTATATGGAACTAAAGAAACACAAATGAATGGATAAATAAAACACAAAAAGCAGAATCAGACCTATAAATACAGAGAACAGACTGATGGTCGCCAGAGAGAACGAGAGTAAGGGAATGGGCAAAATGGGTGAAAGGGAGTGAGAGATACAGGCTTCCAGTATTATGGAATGAATAAGTCGTAGGAACAAAAGACACAGCATGGAAAATATAGTCAATGGTACTATAATCGTGTTATATGGTGACAGATGGTAGCTGCAATATGGTGAGCATTAGCTTAATATATAAACTTGCAGGATCACTATATTCTACACCTGAAACTAATGTAACATTGTCACCTACACTCAAATAAAATTTTTTAAATAAAATAAAATAAAATATGTTTATGCATGTTCTCATGTCTAGATAAATATGTCTTTAGGAGAACATAGGTGAAGCAAGAGAGGATATCAGAAGAGACTGAATGAGTGGCAGGTACATGTAAGGTATAGAATAATTCTCTTAGTTAAAATAGGATAATTTTAATAAATTAATGGCAAGCACTATGTGTGCATGAGTGTGTGCATACTATACATTAAGACTAGGTAGAAATTACATTTAGGATGCAGTGTGACACTTTCCTTGCTGTATGAGTTCTAATCAATGTAACTTGCACATATTAAAAGCTTTTATTATGTGCAAGTTACATGCTAGTTCCTGGGGATACAGTTGTAAATGTGATAGATATTCCTTCAAAAAGTACCTAAATTCAGAAAAGAGTAACAAACAAGTACACACACAGAGATATGGTGTATTGCATGCTATGATGACCAATGATAGAAATTTTTTTTTAAGTTCATTTATTTATTTTGAGAGAGACCGAGAGAGGGTGGGGGAAAGGGGAGAGAGAGAGGGAGAATCTCAAGCAGGCTCTGCACCAGCAGCACGGAGCTCCACACGGGACTCCAACTCACAAAACTGGGATTACGACCTGAGTCGAAATCAAGAGTCAGGTGCTCAACCGACTGAGCCATCCATGCGCCCCCAAAGGTAGAAATTTTTAAAAGGAAAAGTCTCATTAGATGAAGAAGCACATAAAACAAGACATAAAATCAAATGAAAGATTTTCAGATGAAAGGAGGTATAAAGAAGAATATTCCAAAAGAGAAGGCTATACATATAAGTACTTCAAGACAAAGGAGAAAGATCGTGAAATTACAGTCTCCAAATTAATTTATCTACCTGGAGTAAAAATCATGAAGAATGGGAAAGTGGATGGGAGTGGAGTGATAAGATTTGAAGTTCGATAGACAATAAAAGGCTGGTTCATATAGAGTTCATGCAGTTCATGTATAATGCTCTATATGTATATGCATAATAGTCTAAGGCCAACGGCAAGTAAAAAAACTTGGAAAGTAATGACGGGAGAAGAGAAACGTGATCATGTTTGCATGTTGAAAGATCTTTTTTATTTCAGTGTGGTAAATTTTTGAGGAAGGCATCTGTGAAAGCCAGTGAGGCCAAGCAGGAGGTAAGACAGCATGCTACATGAGCAGTGAGCCAGGAGTTTCAGTATTTTGTGTGAACCATAAGCCAAATAAGCAATCTGCTATGTATATTAGCAAAAAGAAGTGATTTAAAGTCATGTTTTATATAAGACTATTCAGAAATTTATTCAAAATGTTAATATTTCAGAGCATAAATATTGCTCATTAAATAGAATAAGACTTCCACATTTTTGTGACTAAATTCAGAGCTGTCCATGTTCTTCATAGATATACTATACCAGTATTGAACACCGTCTAAAATATGTGTAATTGAAATTTTTGTGTATTTTGCTGACATTTAATCTAATAAAATTTTCATCTGAACAGTACTTAAGACTCTTATGTCTATATGGGCTATGTCTGCCCTTAGCTTTGCCAGAGGCAAAATATATTTATGTTGCTAGAATGAGCATTATGCTTTCTTCTGGAATTCCCTACCCATTGCTTATTCAGTAGATTATTCTCCCTATTCAAAGTATTCTTCTTATGTTTTTTTCTTTTTTTCTTTTTTTTGAACACTGGTGAAAGCCTGTATGATTTTATTTTCTATGAATTAAGGTGATAGAGTATCCTTTTTCAAAATGAACTGAGTGGGATATAAGTAGACATTTTTTCTCAGTGACAAAGAAAATATTACAAGGAAACAAATCATGGGATTTGTATTATGAAAAAAATAAGGGTGTTCTATGACTTTAGAGAAACATAAACCGTTGATTCATGAAGATGATAATTATCTTATTTTAAAACATGGTACTTAAAATAGGGCTTGTGTGTGGACGTTCCTTCTTTTCAACATATCTTTTCCTTCCTCTTTCTTCATCTTTTATTTCTGCTTGGAAATATACTTAAGATACATAAATGTAAAGTGACTTTGTTAGATTATCTGTTTAAAACCTGAAATATATAAAGAAACATTTTCACATTTATATCAAAATTATACTGATGAAAAAATAAATAGATTTAATATTAATAATTTTAAAACAAATATTCACCACAAATCTGTTAATCCCATTGTACCAAAATACCAAGATATTTTCAGTAGTAGCTATTTAACTGTGTAGTGACTTTGCAAGTTTTCTAGTGTTTTGTTGGAATCAATTTGAATCTCCTCAAGAAAGTGAAAATATAAAGTTATGTGATAATTCAGTAATAAAGATTCAGATTTATATTTGTACTATGTGATAAAGGAAATACACTTGCTTTATCCTTAAAAAATAATATTCAGTGAATTTAAAAGACTCAGAGATGCACAGAGCATGTTTCTAAACACACTAAAAGCAAGTGAAATCAGTAACAAAAGATTTCATAGGAAATATCAAGTATTTAGAAATTTAGCATCACTCAGGAAAAAAATCAAACCTAATGATAATGGGAAAAATCGCATAAAAATTAATGATATACAGCCAAAATGCTGCTTAGAGAGAATCTTATGGCTTTAAGTATTAACATTGTAAAAGTAAAAAAGGTCCAAAACATTTAAAATCAATCACTCAAATTTTCACCTTAAGATACATAAAAAAAAGTAAATTATCCCCAAACAACAGAAATGAGGTACAGAATATAGAAAAATGGAAAAATTATAAAGCCACATATTGACTATTTGAGCAGATTGAATTAAAAAAAAAAAAAAAACACGACAAGAACAAAATACAAACCTTTATAAGCTCTTAGTCAGATTGGTGAAAAGACAAATATCTTACAAATTATAATAATATCATGAATGAAAAAAAGATTATCGCTGTAGAGCCTACAGATAGTCAAAGGATCAATTTAATACCAGCACATGGGAAAACTTTGATGACGTGGATCTATTCCTTGGAAAATGTAATCGATAAAACTCACATGCAACAAAAAA
Organism: Panthera leo; assembly: GCF_018350215.1. Lineage (NCBI taxonomy): Eukaryota > Metazoa > Chordata > Mammalia > Carnivora > Felidae > Panthera > Panthera leo. The sequence continues at coordinate 91,570,279 of NC_056682.1, read as the reverse complement.
GGAAATTTTAATAGTCCTATGTCTACAAAAGGGTAAAGAATTTGTCATTAAAAAACTTTGATAGGTCGCCTGGGTGGCTCAGTTGGTGAAACGTCTCACTTCGGCTTAGGTCACGATCTCCTGGTCTTGTGAGTTCCGCCCCACGTAGGGCTCTGTGCTGACAGCTCAGAGCCTGGACCCTGCTTCGGATTCTGTGTCTCTGTCTCCCTCTGCTCCTCCCCCTGCCCTGTCTGTGCTTTGTCTCTCTGTCTCTCTGTCTGTCTCTCTCTCTCTCTGTCAAAAATAAATAAACATTTAAAAAAATGACTTAAAAAAAACTTTGATAAAAAGGAAATTTTAGACACAGATGATTTTACTGTTGAATTTTATCAAACATATAAGAAGAAATAATACCAATTTTATAGAACTTCATCCAGAAAACAAAAGTATCTCTTTCCACTTGCTTTATGAGGCTATAAAAAAGCACAATCTAAAGACAGCAAAAGACAACAAAAGAAACTTATGGACTGATATTGGTCATGAATATAGGTATAAAAATACTTTAAAATATTGGCTATTAAATCCAAAAATATATCAAAGGAATAATACATCATGACCAATTAAATGTTATCTCAGTAATGTAAACTTGCTTTAAAAAACCTTTTTGATGATTGCAAGAAAAGAATAAGAAAATTCAAAGCCAATTTCTGTTAAAAATTCTAGGTAAGAAGAGTCGGGAACTTCCTCAATCTGATAAAAGACAAAATGATAAATCTATAGCTAATGTCATAATGGATGATAGAATACTGAACACACACCCCTAAGGATATCCACTCTTACCATTTCATATTTTGAGGAGTGCACAGAAAGGCAACTACAAATAACTGCATTTAGCACACTGTATAATACAAGTTAATATACAGAAGTTATTTTTATTTTCCAAAGAACTAAGAGCAAACAACAAACACAAAATGAATCTTAAAACATTCTATATATAATAGTGTCAAAATTCATGTAAGTTAGCCAAACATTTAACAAGAGGTAAGAGAGAACTGTATAATGAAAACAAAACAAAACAAAAACCACAGATTTGCTAAAGAAATGAGTTATTCTATATTCACAGTTTGAAAGATCCAATATTTTTAAGAAATCAATTTACCCCCAAATGAATGATACATGTAATGTAATCTTAGTCACATTTCCAGTAAGCTTTCTCTTTGTTTGTAATAATCAACAGTTTCCAAAATTTACATTGGATACAAAGGGCCTAGATGACCAAATCTTACTAAAAAATGAAGAATTATACCTGATTTCAAGATGCATGCACATTTACATTAATCAAGACAGTGTGACATTTAAGTGAATGAAGACCCATAGAACATGGAATAAACTAGAAAGTGAACTGATAAGCAAACAACAATGAAGGAATATTATTTTAAATTGCATTTAATACTCTCGTAGGTAAACCTCTTTCCAAATATTTAATAACTATTCATTCAAATACTTTGTCATTTTCCGCCCATCCCCCAGCCAAAATCCCAAAGGGAACCAGTTCCTGCCAGGGAACTTGCTCGCTCCGCGCAAACACCCAATTCTGTGCTTCTGCGGAGCCAAACCTCCGGCAGCGGATCTGACTCCCTCCCGCTGCCACAGGGCTCCTCCTGAAGTGGATCACCTAAGGAGAAGCGAGCTAAGCCTGCCCCTCCAGCCCCCGTGCACCTTGCCTACCCACCCCAGCTAATACGCCAGATCCCCAGCAACACAAGCCTGGCAGTGTGCAAGTAGCCCAGATGGGACACGCCACCCCACAGTGAATCCCGCCCCTAGGAGAGGGGAAGAGAAGGCACACACCAGTCTGACTGTGGCCCCAGCAGTGGGCTGGGGGCAGACATCGGGTCGGACTGCGGCCCCGCCCACTAACTCCAGTTATACACCACAGCACAGGGGAAGTGCCCTGCAGGTCCTCACCACGCCAGGAACTCTCCAAAATGACCAAACGGAAGAATTCCCCGCAGAAGAATCTCCAGGAAATAACAACAGCTAATGAACTGATCAAAAAGGATTTAAATAATATAACAGAAAGTGAATTTAGAATTATAGTCATAAAATTAATCGCTGGGCTTGAAAACAGTATACAGGACAGCAGAGAATCTCTTGCCACAAAGATCGAGGGACTAAGGAACAGTCACCAGGAGTTGAAAAACGCTTTAAACGAATTGCAAAACAAAATGGAATCCACGATGGCTCGGCTTGAAGAGGCAGAGGAGAGAATAGGTGAACTAGAAGATAAAGTTATGGAGAAAGAGGAAGCTGAAAGAAAGAGAGATAAAAAAATCCAGGAGTATGAGGGGAAAATTAGAGAACTAAGTGATACACTAAAAAAAAATAATATACGCATAATTGGTATCCCAGAGGAGGAAGAGAGAGGGAAGGGTGCTGAAGGGGTACTTGAACAAATTATAGCTGAGAACTTCCCTGAACTGGGGAAGGAAAAAGGCATTGAAATCCAAGAGGCACAGAGAACTCCCTTCAGACGTAACTTGAATCGATCTTCTGCACGACATATCATAGTGAAACTGGCAAAATACAAGGATAAAGAGAAAATTCTGAAAGCAGCAAGGGATAAACGTGCCCTCACATATAAAGGGAGACCTATAAGACTCGTGACTGATCTCTCCTTTGAAACTTGGCAGGCCAGAAAGGCTTGGCACGATATCTACAGTGTGCTAAACAGAAAAAATATGCAGCCGAGAATCCTTTATCCAGCAAGTCTGTCATTTAGAATAGAAGGAGAGATAAAGGTCTTCCCAAACAAACAAAAACTGAAGGAATTTGTCACCACGAAACCAGTCCTACAAGAGATCCTTAGGGGGATCCTGTGAGACAAAGTACCAGAGACATCACTACAAGCATAAAACATACAGACATCACAATGACTCTAAACCCATATCTTTCTATAATAACACTGAATGTAAATGGATTAAATGCGCCAACTAAAAGACATAGGGTATCAGAATGGATAAAAAAACAAGACCCATCTATTTGCTGTCTACAAGAGACTCATTTTAGATCTGAGGACACCTTTAGATTGAGAGTGAGGGGATGGAGAACTATTTATCATGCTCCTGGAAGCCAAAAGAAAGCTGGAGTAGCCATACTTATATCAGACAAACTAGACTTTAAATTAAAGGCTGTAACAAGAGATGAAGAAGGGCATTATATAATAATCACAGGGTCTATCCACCAGGAAGAGCTAACTATTATAAATGTCTATGCACCAAATACCCGAGCCCCCAGATATATAAAACAATTACTCATAAACATAAGCAACCTTATTGATAAGAATGTGGTCATTGCAGGGGACTTTAACACCCCACTTACAGAAATGGATAGATCATCTAGACACACAGTCAATAAAGAAACAAGGGCCCTGAATGATACATTGGATCAGATGGACTTGACAGATATATTTAGAACTCTGCATCCCAAAGCAACAGAATATACTTTCTTCTCGAGTGCACATGGAACATTCTCCAAGATAGATCATATACTGGGTCACAAAACAGCCCTTCATAAGTTTACAAGAATTGAAATTATACCATGCACACTTTCAGACCACAATGCTATGAAGCTTGAAATCAACCACAGGAAAAAGTCTGGAAAACCTCCAAAAGCATGGAGGTTAAAGAACACCCTACTAACGAATGAGTGGGTCAACCAGGCAATTAGAGAAGAAATTAAAACATATATGGAAACAAACGAAAATGAAAATACAACAATCCAAACGCTTTGGGATGCAGCGAAGGCAGTCCTGAGAGGAAAATACATTGCAATCCAGGCCTATCTCAAGAAACAAGAAAAATCCCAAATACAAAATCTAACAGCACACCTAAAGGAAATAGAAGCAGAACAGCAAAGGCAGCCTAAACCCAGCAGAAGAAGAGAAATCATAAAGATCAGAGCAGAAATAAACAATATAGAATCTAAAAAAACTGTAGAGCAGATCAACGAAACCAAGAGTTGGTTTTTTGAAAAAATAAACAAAATTGACAAACCTCTAGCCAGGCTTCTCAAAAAGAAAAGGGAGATGACCCAAATAGATAAAATCATGAATGAAAATGGAATGATTACAACCAATCCCTCAGAGATACAAACAATTATCAGGGAATACTATGAAAAATTATATGCCAGCAAATTGGACAACCTGGAAGAAATGGACAAATTTCTAAATACCCACACTCTTCCAAAACTCAATCAGGAGGAAATAGAAAGCTTGAATAGACCCATAACCAGCGAAGAAATTGAATCGGTTATCAAAAATCTCCCAACAAATAAGAGTCCAGGACCAGATGGCTTCCCAGGGGAGTTCTACCAGACATTTAAAGCAGAGATAATACCTATCCTTCTCAAGCTATTCCAAGAAATAGAAAGGGAAGGAAAACTTCCAGACTCATTCTATGAAGCCAGTATTACTTTGATTCCTAAACCAGACAGAGACCCAGTAAAAAAAGAGAACTACAGGCCAATATCCCTGATGAATATGGATGCAAAAATTCTTAATAAGATACTAGCAAATCGAATTCAACAGCATATAAAAAGAATTATTCACCATGATCAAGTGGGATTCATTCCTGGGATGCAGGGCTGGTTCAACATTCGCAAATCGATCAACGTGATACATCACATTAACAACAAAAAAGAGAAGAACCATATGATCCTGTCAATCGATGCAGAAAAGGCCTTTGACAAAATCCAGCACCCTTTCTTAATAAAAACCCTTGAGAAAGTCGGGATAGAAGGAACATACTTAAAGATCATAAAGGCCATTTATGAAAAGCCCACAGCTAACATCATCCTCAATGGGGAAAAACTGAGAGCTTTTTCCCTGAGGTCAGGAACACGACAGGGATGCCCACTGTCACCGCTGCTGTTTAATATAGTGCTGGAAGTTCTAGCATCAGCAATCAGACAACAAAAGGAAATCAAAGGCATCAAAATTGGCAAAGATGAAGTCAAGCTTTCGCTTTTTGCAGATGACATGATATTATACATGGAAAATCCGATAGACTCCACCAAAAGTCTGCTAGAACTGATACATGAATTCAGCAAAGTTGCAGGATACAAAATCAATGTGCAGAAATCAGTTGCATTCTTATACACTAACAATGAAGCAACAGAAAGACAAATGAAGAAACTGATCCCATTCACAATTGCACCAAGAAGCATAAAATACCTAGGAATAAATCTAACCAAAGATGTAAAAGATCTGTATGCTGAAAACTATAGAAAGCTTATGCAGGTAATTGAAGAAGATATAAAGAAATGGAAAGACATTCCCTGCTCATGGATTGGAAGAATAAATATTGTCAAAATGTCAATACTACCCAAAGCTATCTACACATTCAATGCAATCCCAATCAAAATTGCACCAGCATTCTTCTCGAAACTAGAACAAGCAATCCTAAAATTCATATGGAACCACAAAAGGCCCCGAATAGCCAAAGTAATTTTGAAGAAGAAGACCAAAGCAGGAGGCATCACAATCCCAGACTTTAGCCTCTACTACAAAGCTGTCATCATCAAGACAGCATGGTATTGGCATAAAAACAGACACATAGACCAATGGAATAGAATAGAAACCCCAGAACTAGACCCACAAACGTATGGCCAACTCATCTTTGACAAAGCAGGAAAGAACATCCAATGGAAAAAAGACAGTCTCTTTAACAAATGGTGCTGGGAGAACTGGACAGCAACATGCAGAAGGTTGAAACTAGACCACTTTCTCACACCATTCACAAAAATAAACTCAAAATGGATAAAGGACCTGAATGTGAGACAGGAAACCATCAAAACCTTAGAGGAGAAAGCAGGAAAAGACCTCTCTGACCTCAGCCGTAGCAATCTCTTACTCGGCACATCCCCAAAGGCAAGGGAATTAAAAGCAAAAGTGAATTACTGGGACCTTATGAAGATAAAAAGCTTCTGCACAGCAAAGGAAACAACCAACAAAACTAAAAGGCAACCAACGGAATGGGAAAAGATATTTGCAAATGACACATCGGACAAAGGGCTAGTATCCAAAATCTATAAAGAGCTCATCAAACTCCACACCCGAAAAACAAATAACCCAGTGAAGAAATGGGCAGAAAACATGAATAGACACTTCTCTAAAGAAGACATCCGGATGGCCAACAGGCACATGAAAAGATGTTCAACGTCGCTCCTTATCAGGGAAATACAAATCAAAACCACACTCAGATACCACCTCACGCCAGTCAGAGTGGCCAAAATGAACAAATCAGGAGACTATAGATGCTGGAGAGGATGTGGAGAAACAGGAACCCTCTTGCACTGTTGGTGGGAATGCAAATTGGTGCAGCCGCTCTGGAAAGCAGTGTGGAGGTTCCTCAGAAAATTAAAAATAGACCTACCCTATGACCCAGCAATAGCACTGCTAGGAATTTATCCAAGGGATACAGGAGTACTGATGCATAGGGGCACCTGTACCCCAATGTTTATAGTGGCACTCTCAACAATAGCCAAATTATGGAAAGAGCCTAAATGTCCATCAACTGATGAATGGATAAAGAAACTGTGGTTTATATACACAATGGAATACTACGTGGCAATGAGAAAAAATGAAATATGGCCTTTTGTAGCAACATGGATGGAACTGGAGAGTGTGATGCTAAGTGAAATAAGCCATACAGAGAAAGACAGATACCATATGGTTTCACTCTTATGTGGATCCTGAGAAACATAACAGAAACCCATGGGGGAGGGGAAGGAAAAAAAAAAAAAAAAAAAAGAGGTTAGAGTGGGAGAGAGCCAAAGCATTAGAGACTGTTAAAAAACTGAGAACAAACTGAGGGTTGATGGGGGGTGGGAGGGAGGGCAGGGTGGGAGGGAGGACAGGGTGGGTGATGGGTATTGAGGAGGGCACCTTTTGGGATGAGCACTGGGTGTTGTATGGAAACCAATTTGACAGTAAATTTCATATATTAAAAAAAAAATAATAATAATAAAAAAAAATAAAAATAAAAATAAAAATAAGAAACACCTTTTGATTACTTGAAAAAAAAAAAAAAAAAAAAAAAACAAATACTTTGTCATTTTATTTTGTTATAAATATTTTCTATATCTCCTATAAAGGTTTTTTTTTTTATTTCTTGAGCATTCTCTATTTTAATCATGTTTATAGTAAATATTTATCAAGGGTCTTTGATTATTTTCCTGTTTCTGATATTTTATTATGCAAAGTTGTTTTGAATCTTACATCATGAAATGCACCATGAGATGTTTCATCAATATTTTTTCACTAGTTTTGACTCTCCTCATTGTTATATGTCTTTTCCTTCTAATAGTTTACCCTCTTTAACTTAATCTGTAAAAAATATTATTTCTATTATTATTATTATTTTGAAAGAGAGAATGAGTGAGGGAGAGGGGCAGGAAGAGGGGGAGAGAGAGAGAGAGAGAGAGAGAGAGAGAGAGAATTTTAAGTAGGCTTCATGCTTAGCATGGAGCCTGACACAGGTCTAGATCCCATGACCCTACGATCATGATCTGAGCTGAAATCAAGAGTCAGACACTCAACCAACTGAACCACTCAGGTGACCCTACAAAAATTCTATTGTGTATTTTGTTTATGGCACAGTGATCATTTTGAGACACTACTTCTCACTTTCTTCTCCCCAGCTGTTCCTCTACTAGGACTTTTAGTTTAAAATGGTGCCAGCCTAAGCACGTATAATATTGTCTCTCCTAACTTTTCAGTTAATCACATAAGAAAACACAGAAAGAACCAAAAATGTATAAAAACATCACTAAATAAGAGATATCAGTTATTGTCAGAATTCAAATCCAACAGCAAAACATTGACAACTCTGAAGTAACATAAAATGACAAAGTCATTTCTTACCAAATTCCTCAAGGCACTGAGAAAAAATAGAATTTTCCATTCCATCTACAGTATTATTGCATCTTCTTTCCTTTATGTAGAAAGATTTTGGAGGTACATTTAAACTTCTTTTTATTAATTATTTATTAATTGACATTTCTTTCAAATTTGGATATATTTGCATCTAACAGTAAATGCAAGATTACCATCAGATGGCTGCCCTCACAGGAAATATAGCGAGTTGCTATTTCTGAGTGACATTTGCCTATATCTTCATAAAGAATTAGCTAACTTTTTATCTTCGGTACTGTCACTTTTGTTTCTCAACTCTTAAAATACAACTTCAAACATGCTATTGAAAATATTTTTCACTTCTTATACGGACTTGATTAATTTAAATTCAATATTTAAAAATTTCTCTTTTTAGGAGACTATTTGTAAGTTCTTTCATAGCCCATTATTTAATTTTCTACATTTTATTTATTTATTTATTTATTTATTTATTTATTTATTTATTATGAGAGTGTGTACGAGTGGCATAAGGACAGAGGGAGAAGGAGAGAGGGAATTCAAACAGGCTCCACGCCCAACATAGAGTCCAATGTGGGGCTCGAATTCATGACCAGGAGATAAACCAAGCTGAAATCAAGAGTTGGACACTTCTTTAACTAAGCTACCCAAGCACCCCTAATGTTCTATATTTTAAATAATAGAAGATTTTTTAAACTAGAAGAGATAGTTTCACCTTAGTATTTGTTTGAAATGTCAGGATTAAAATCTTACAAGAAACTATACATGTCATGTAAGTATTTATTCATGAGTATCTGCTAAATAATTTAATGTATAGATTTTGAAGCAGAGATAGATTTAATGTATAGATTTTGAAAGCATATCAATAGAAGCCACAATCTTTATTAAAAATGTCGGTGTATTAAACTTTTTAAGTATCTTTTTTTAAAAAAGATTTTATTTTTACATAATCTCTATACCTATCATGGGGCTAGAACTCACAGCCTTGAGATCAAGAGTCACATGCTCTACCTAGTGAGCCAACCAGGTGCCCCTGAGCTTATAACATCGTAATGGCTTCTCATCACTTGTTTTTTTAAAAAAATAAGTGAAGGATTATTTGAAAGCTCTTGTCTTTTGTATAAGATTTCATTAATTTTTGAGGTGAATATTTCCCAGAGATGGTTGAGTGAAGAACTGATTAAAATGAAAATGTGCCTAAAATACCTAACAAAACAGCTGACCTAAGACATGTTCCTTGAACATGTTTGTCAGTACGGGGCACCTGATAAATTCTAATAAGAACATTTTTACTCCATTAAAAATAACATTGCACCTGTGACCCATACGTAAAATATATGTGTACATTATTAAAAATAAGAATATTTTGTAACTTAAGACTATCTCTGTGATAGTTCTGAGGTTCCTTTTTTTTCCAGTGGGAATTTATTTAAATCTTTCTGATTTTTTTTTTATTTTGACATAATATTATAGGATTAACGCAGTGTTAATGAAAGACGTTTTCATTCTTTGATTTGTTATTAATTCCAGTATTCTTTCATTGCCTATCACCAAGCATTATCATCATCTACTTGGAATATATTTGCACACCATAGATTTTATTAGCTTCTTCATTTGTTTAAGGGCTGCCTTGGCCAGCAACATTTGAGGGGTTTTGTTTTGTTTTGTTTTGTTTTGTTTTGTTTTGTTTTGTTTTGTTTTACTTCACCTTTCCTGAGCCCTCTACTTGGTTTAGTATTTCTCAGTTAAACTATATTCTTACTATTTCTCAATTAACCTATATTTTACCCCAGGTGCAGGTCACCACATGTCATTTGATAGTTGGTATTGATTTTCTAATTTGTGAACAAGTACATGACATCTTCTTCAAAAATTAAACCAAGTATTTGCTGCTAATGTCACCAAATCACATAAAAATGTGTGTATAAGTACAAATACCCTTAAAGAGTAGTGAATATGTAAATTTCAAATATATCATGTCATATATTGTATAGATATTGAATTACTATAATTATGTGGTCATATTTTTGTTTTCAGTTAATTCAACATTCCTTTACAAGAATAAAGTAAATCTGACTTGTACAGCAAACTAAATGTTGAATCAGAGATTAGGATTTTGAAAAAATGTTAACACTGTTAAAAATTTAATGGCATTTTGCTTTGCTTTAAGTTGTGAGACCTTGAGGATAAAGTTATAAAAAAATATAATTTCCATTTAAATATGACTTTCTGCTCCTTAGGGTCATGAAGCACATACCCACAGTTATAAACACACACATAATAATTCATGGTAATTATAAGCCATAATCATGATGCTAACTTAGGTCTTCATAAAGTTAAGTGTAGCCTGTCTTAGGCTTCATTTATTAAGTTGTTTTTCAAAGGTTTCAGAGATGTTTTCTTTGGTGTAAAGTCCTCTTAGAGTTTTAGTTTCCTTCGGGGACAATTGAAACAGGTGAGATGTTATAGATCCATTTTATAATAAGGTTCTGTATGGCATTCATATTTAAATTCATTATTTAAACTCTCATTTTATTCAGATAAAAAGTGCCATGATGAAGGAGATAAATTACAGTTAGCTTTAAATGGTGAATCTCATAGCCAGGTGCACATTATATTCACTGAGGAACTTTTGTGAAATGCTGATGCCCTGGAACATTGGAGTAATTGGTTAGGGATGAAAGTATCAGTATTTTTAAAGATCTCCAAATATGTTAATGGTTTAAAGCTTGAGCCAATAGGCTAAAGATTTCATCGCTATTACCTAAACTTGAAGGGAAGATTCTTCATCTTTGGTGAAATGCAAAATTGAGACCAGGATAACGTCTTGTCTCTGTAGCTCACATTTCCAACCCTCCATCCATTCTTTGTTTCCTTATTCTGAAAATGCTAAATCTCATATTTGAAAATATGGCATCTGTTGAGGTACCTGGGTGGCTTAGTCAGTTGAGCGTCCAACTTCAGCCCAGGTCATGATCTCTTCAGCCCAGGTTTATGGGTTCGAGCCCCACGTCAGGCTTTGTGCTGACAACTTAGAGCCTGGAGCCTACTTTGGATTCTGTGTCTCCTTCTCTCTCTGCCCCTACTCTGCTCATGCTCTCTTTCTCAAAAATAAACATCTTTATGGAATCTTTATGGTACCAAATTGCTGAATCAACCTTAAGGGTTTCTTGATATATAAGTAGCAAATGCTCTGTAGGTAAGTTTTATTTACTTACCACCAAATATATGATAACAGATTTAATTACTGACCCAGGGAATAACTCAATATTTAGTACTTTTAGGTAAATTAAAACAAAGTAAGTTTTTAATTTATTTTTTTATTTTTTAAACATTTTTTAACGTTTATTTTTGAGAGAGACAGAGCATGAGTAGGGGTGGAGCAGAGAGAGAGGGAGACACAGAATTCAAAGCAGGCTTGAGGCTCTGAGCTGTCAGCACAGAACCCGATGTGGGGCTCGAACTCATGAACCTTAAGATCATGACCTGAACTGAAGTCAGATGGTTTACCAACTGAGCCACCCAGGTACCCCAAAACAAATGAAGTTTTTTAGATAGTAGATTTAAATCATTGCAATGTATCATTTTCTTCCAACGAGTCATTCCCCAAAACCCAAGTTCTTCAAACTAGACTTAGACTTGCTGCTGTGCATTTTGACTAATGTCATGACCTTAGATTGCTCACACTGGGTTCTAATCATGTAGTTGCAGTTATATTTGACCCATCAAATATTATCAAACTAATGCCTAGTTTAAAAAGTGTGGAAAATTAAAGTCCAACCATTTTCTAGCATTTTGCTGTGTTCAGAATTAAATTATTTAAACATATTCATTGAGACCCATCCATGAATAGATTTAATGTAATGCACAAATGTATGAGATTCAGAATAAAACTTGTGTTCAAATCCAATCTTTGACACTTATTGATCATTTAATGGGAAAGTACCAGTGGCTTTTCTAAGGAGAACGAAAGAGTTAAAGAGATGGAATAACAGAGAGAATAACAGAGAGAATAACAGAGAGAAATAAACAGGAAGTGTATAGGATGGGCCGTACAGCTTTTGAATTACTCAGGGGTCTTTAACCCAAGTCTCACAAGAGGAAGCCATTCAAAAGATTAAAAAGATATAAGTCTAATTGTCATATTTTTAAAATTTTTTTTTAAAGTGAGAGAGACAGAGCATGAGTGGGGAAGGGGCAGAGAGAGAGACACACACACAGAATCCAAAGTAGACTCCAGGTCTGAGTTGTCAGCATACAGCCCGATGTGGGGCTCAAATTCATGAACCACAAGACCATGAAATTATGACCTGAGCCGAAGTCAGATGTTTAACCGACTGAGCCACCCAGGCTGCCTGATAATGTTTATTTATTTATTGTGTGTGTGTGAGAGAGAGACACCTCATGCAAGTCAGGGAGAGGCAACGAGAGAGAGAGAGAGAGAGAGAGTGAGAGAATCTCAAGCAGGCTCCACACTGTCAGTGCAAAGCCTGAAAGCCTGACACGGGGCTCGATCCCACAAACCATGAGATCATGACTTGAGCTAAAATCAAGAGTCAGATGCTTAACCAATTGAGCCACCCAGGCAACCTTATATTTTCTTCATATGAAGAAATGAAGGGAGGAGAGGTCAAATAAATTCCCACAAACAAATTATGTATAAACCGATGAAGCCAGGAGTAGAATGTTCCTCTACTTTTAGCACTACATCATACTTCAAAAATTCAGGTTGATATGTCATTTTTCTTTCTGATGCATGCTAAAACTGTGATAAATGAATGTAGGGATATAAAAATGGGAACACATTAAAAATAAACAATAGGAAACTAAAGTAGTAGCCAAAGAAACAAAGCTGTAAAATGGTAGAAACCAAGACTGTTCAGAGCCCCTGAGGGACCAGCACCCAGAACTGGAAAGCCATTAGGACGCCTCTTTTTCTCTCTGCATTCCATTAGATAAGCTTTCCTTCTGAGGCAGGAGCAAGTGTGACCGTTTCTATTGTAGGAGCAAAAAGGACTTTATATCTTCAGTGCAATATGAAAAATAAAAATCCTTGTAAAGATCCTGATTGTCCTAAATAAGACAACAGGTTCATGCTGTGACCACAAAGGTCCCATTAGAACCCAAAAAATGAGAGTTGGGAGTTTGGGGATTTCCTGGAAAATGTCCATAGATCAAAAGAAAACAAAATGGATTTGATGATTCAATCAAACAAGGGAAAATGTACTTGGAAGATACACATTAGACACCATTATATCATGTAAGGATTTTGGATCTTACGCTAATTTCAATGGAAGCTACTGAAATGGCTTAAATAGGAGTAACGTAAACACTTATCTATTTTAAAAGGGTTTTTTTAGCCTCTGTGTGAAGATTGAATTAGGGAGACGTGTGTGTATAGACTAGGCAGAAGAATACAGCTTTGTAAGTGACCCTTTCCAAACAAAATTAAAAGGAAAATGAACTCCTAAGATGGTACTAATATTCATACAAATTTCAAATCTCAAATATATTGTAAGTCACAAACACATTGAACATACCTCTAATTCCAAATGATTATGGTTTTTCACATAATCTGCACATGAAAAAGTAGTTAGTCAAAGTTAATTATAAACAAAATGAACATTAAATAATATGACATGTTTGGTTTCCTTATGTTATGCTAATTATTTATTTTCTGAAGCAGTTTCTGTTTTAAAAAAATAAGTGAGGGGGTGGGAAAGGATTGGGAGAAAAAACATCAATGGTAGATTTGAGAAGAGATAACTTTTTTTAACCATTTGAAAATAATGGGAATGTAAATACAAACTCTTTTTTTCAAACAAATTGGACAGATTAACTTTTTTTTTTTTAAACCCAACAGACTATTATTCTTCATTAAAGTGTACTTTATTTCTATCATTTAAGTTGGGCTTTGAAATATACCCTCAAAAAGGATTCCTTTCTTTAGTTTACTCAGACCTTCGAATCATCTAATGACCATTAAATGAACATTTCCAATTATTCTATTTCTGTTTGTTTTCCGAATTCTCTTCTCTGTCCTAAGTGTTTAAAAATATTGAATTTTGTGTGTGGGAGGGTGGGTTAAGCAGGTAATGAGGATTAAGGAAGGCACTTGTGATGAGCACCGTGTGTTGTATGTAAGACTTGAATCACTAAACTATACATCCGAAACTAATATTACACTGTATGTTAACTAACTGGAATTTAAAACATTAAAAAAACAAAGTCAATTATAAATAAATTAAGACATTTTATGTCTGATCATAGGATGAAGACATGGGAAAATAGTAGTTAGAGTAGGGTCAAATATTTTAGTAAAAGGTTTCAGTTGCTATGTAATGAACACATCTCCTTCATTATGTTCAGCCACGTTTCAATGGCCAGAACAGTCAACTGAGTAGTTTATATATTTATTACTCTTTATATTCATCTTTTAGTTTAATTTATTTGTTATGTGTAGTTTCATATGACATCCCCAAACCTATTGTCTTCCACATCAGAAATGATTGAAAGTGGATTATGTCTTATAATATATATCTAAATAAGTATAGCATACTTGAAAACTTTGAAAAGGTGTATTTGCTTTAGACACTGCAAATGTACTTGTTTGATATATGCAGGTAAAATCATAGGCAAACTAGTGAAAAAAAAGTGTGTCTTCTCCAAAACTTATCATTATCTCAAAGTTCTCTTCTGTCTACTTCTAGCTAGAGGCTCTGTGTTCCTTGAGATATATCTTCCTTGCCAATGTTACCCTGGACCTTTGAGTGGGTAAATAAACATCTCAGGTCCCTGGGTGTGCAGTTATGTCTGCAAAGTACCTAGGGGGGTGATAACACTAATCCAAGGCTATATACAAATAAAAGAAAATTACTGGGACTTATTCAGAATCCAAATGTAATGCCAGCATTTTTCCGGGGTCTCGCTTGAGATAGACCCCTCCACCCACACTATGTTTTCAGTTCAGAAGAGGTGAAGTTACTCAAGGGCAGAGGTTAAGACAAAGCAGAGGCAGGGACAGTGTTGTTCCCATAACAGAGGAAGAGATTTTCAGGAAACATTGAAACCCCATGCTCTTGTTCAAAATACTTCAAATTAGTCACTGCTTGCATAACATATAAAAAATTCAAAAGGGAAAATAAATGGCTGTGAGTGCCATAATATACACGGGATTTTAAAATCCATTATATGTCTGGACGCCTAGGTGGGTCAGTTGGTTAAGCGTCCGACTTCGGCTCAGGTCATGATCTCACGGTCTGTGAGCACAGAGCCTGGATCCTACTTCAGATTCTGTGTCTCCCTCTCTCTTTGCCCCTCCTCTGCTCATGCTCTGTCTGTCTCTCCCTCTCAAAAATAAATAAACATTAAAAGAGTTTTGAAAATCCTTTATATGTCATATACACAGTAACTAGAAAACATAAAAATTGACTAATTTACAAAGATTGCATATTCCTTTTGCATAAATATATGGGAATTTTTTTCTCTTCCAATTAATTTATTTATTTAGTTTTTTATTTCGTTTTTACTTAAACTCAATTTAATTAATGTAGAGCAAAAAATTAGTTTTGAATGTACGATAGTGATTCAGCACTTTCAGACATCACCCAGTGCTCATCACAGCAAGTGCCCTCCTTAGTCCCCATCACCTTTTTAAATATTTTTTTAATTTTTTTTTATTTTATAGAAAGAAAGCATTAGCAGTGGGGGAGAGGGACAGTGGGAGAGAGAGAGAGGAGAGAGGGAATCTTAAGCAGGCTCCACCCTCAGCACAGAGTCTGACACGGGGCTCAATCACGTGACCTGGGATCATGACCTGAGCAATAATCAAGGGTCAGACTGAGCCACCCAGATGCCCTGATACCCATCACTTATTTAACACATGCCTGCACCGACCTCCCTGCTAGTAACCATCAGTTTGTTCAGTATATGGGAGTATTTTAAAAATTATTTATTTATTTTCAGAAAGAGAGAAAGAGAGGCAGAAAAGAGAGGGGGGGGGGGTAGAGAGAGAGAATTCCAAGCAGACTCTGTACTGTCAGCGCAGAGCTGGACATGGGGCTTGACTCCATGAACTGTGAAATCATGACCTGACCCGATATCAAGTGTTGGATGCTTAACCAAATGAGCCACCCAGAACCCCCAGTATATGGGATTTTTAAATCAGATAATTCTAAGTAAATTATTTTATTTCTTTGTAATACAAAATTTATAAATCTTCGTATTGTTTTGCAACATAACAATTGTGAGTAGTCAAAGATGTCTTCCAGATAAAAATACTTTTTGGGACATCTGAGTGGCTCAGTCGGTTAAGCTTCTGACTCAGGTTCGAGGCCCTGCACTGACAGCACCGAGCCTGGAGCCTGCTTCAGATTCTGTGTCTCCCTCTCTCTCTGCCTTTCCCCTTCTCATGCTCTGTCTCTCTCTGTCTCTCAAAAATAAATGTTAATTTTTTTTTAAAGATAAAAATACTTTCTATCACTTACTATGAACCTCTCAGAAGATGTAGAGAAAAGTAGTCATTGAGGTAATTATTTGAGGGGGACGAAAACACAGGTGCAATAATAAAGACCAAGTAAGTTCCCAAAGTGGACTAGATAGGACCAGGATTTAAACTCTACTGAATCTGATTTCAGAAATTATTTCTTTATATCCCAGCCTTTTTTCTTAATGATTAAAACCAAGAGACACTAATAGTAAAAATTAACAAGATAACATTATTATAGAATTGGCTATGTTGGTAGGTTTTATATATATATATATATATATATATATACACACACACACACATATATATGTGTATATATATGTGTGTGTATATATATACATGTATATAAACATATATATACACATAAATATATGTATATGTATGTATATACACATATATACATGTATATAAACATATATACATACATATATATGTATACATACATACATATATATGTGTGTATATACACACATATATATACACACGTACATATATATGCTTATGTACATGTATATATATATGTTTTATAATATTTTATACTAACCTAACAGATGGCACTGCCTCTATCAAATGATAGCATCAACATAGAAATTAATAGATTTAATTAACAGTTATATTTACATTAGAGAACTAGAGTATTTTCATAGCAGGGTTGGTTTAAATTTTATATGAAACAGAGAGATGAAAAAATCTCCATGTATACATTATAGAGCATGCATGTTTATGCATATATTATATACATTATATATCATATATTATGTATCATGCATATATAATACTACTCATTATATAATTTTAACACAAAAAGTAGCTTTACAGCTTGGTTAATCCAAGAATGCTTTGGTATAAGGAATCATTTTCTTGGCTGACAATGGTAGCATGTATTATAATAAGAATCCCCTTCACTTGCTCTAACAAGCAAATTCCCTGTTTCCCAGGAACATTCTTTTAGAGACTCTTGAATGTCTATCTGCCTTGAAAGGATGGCCTATCTCCATTGCCATTTTCTCTTTTTATTTTCAGTATTTGGGATTCAGCTCAGGTCGAGACCAAAGAAGCAATTCTACCTCGCAAGTGCTGCAGCTGGTTTCCTCCAGTGTCCCTCCATTCATAGCAAGGGAAGGAGTGACCGACTCATACAAGATTAGCTTAAAAGGAAAATCAATACCGCTCCCTCATCCTCATCAAGTCTTGAGCCACGCTGGCCAGGATCCAAGGAGGAAAGGCTCAAGTGGAAAACACTTGGCTGCCAGTGAGAACGATACTCGGAGATGCATACCAGGTTATTTGAACTTCTGCCAATGAATGCATCACTAGAAGTTGGAGGTAACGTGGCTTTCTTCCAACCATCTGGTTTAATTGAAAAATATAAATGTTGGAAAACAATAAACCAAAGCTTGCTTTCCTTGAGTCGTGTGGTACTGCCTGGTTATGAATTGTGCTCTTCAATATTAAAAGGTCTCTTAAATATGTATATAAATATAACATAAGAAACAAATAATAATTCATCCTTATTATACTAATATTATAATTTAATAGTGAATTTTATCAAAATCTTACTGATGTGAATTATGCGGATTTGCTCAATAGTATTATTTTCTTTTCCCTTTTTTTATAGACACGTTAGGAAATCTTAACCAGAACTCAAATCCAGAAATCCTTTCAATTTCATAGACATATATACTATTTCCTTATGTACATGGTTAACCATTCTAAATAAAAAGTGCCTAGTACCAAGCAGAATCAAAGGAAATGTAAAATCCTATCTATATGAAATGAAAATTTGACTGACATGTGTACATTTTTCTCAAGTTATGTAATTTTTCCTTTCTACAAATAATGCCCATCATGTTTTAGATGTTGTATAAAACACTAAAAAGAAAAATAAAATAAATAAATAAAGATCATGCTCTCATAGAGATTTAATCAAATAGACCGAGACTGATGTTAATTTAACCCATGTAAACAAATCACTAAATGAGCAAAAATATAGTTTTCTTTAATCCTAATACATGTCTTTCCCCACTACCATAATTCCTCCAATTTGAGAATTACATAAGGAGAATTTTAAAATATTCTAAACAAGGGTGCCTGGGTGGCTCAGTTGCTTAAGTGTCTGACCTCGGTTCAGGTCATTATCTCACAGTTCAAGTCATGATCTCACAGTTCGTGGGTTTGAGCCCCAGGTTGGGCTTTGCGTTGACAGCTCAGAGCCTAGAGTCTGCTTCAGATTCTGTGTCTCTCTTCTCTCTCTCTGATCCTCCGCTGCTAACACTGTCTCTCTCTCAAAAATAAATATTTAAAAAATTAAAATAAATTCTAAACAAATATTTTGGGGTATTTTGATAGAAATGATGTTTTATTACTCTCCTGGATGAGGGTACATATGGACTCCTAAAATGCTCCACATTTTTATCATCATAAATAAGCAGAAAGCACAACACTTGGTGACACAAATAATAATTACTCCAAATTGTTCAGTTAAGGATTAGAAAAAGTGAGGTTCTACATGACATAACTAGTCAATATTACTCTAATAAATATTGGGAATTTTAATACAAGCGATTTAGATTTTAAATATCATCTTCAGAATTCTAAATATAAATGTAAACAATTTTAAATTAAAAACACCAGAGTAGGGTAACCTGGTGGCTCAGTCTATTAAGCATCCGACTTCAGCTCAGGTCATGATTTCGCGGTTTGTGAATCCAAGCTCTTTGTCTGTCTCTGTGCCGACAGCTCAGAGCCTGGAGCTTGCCTCAGATTCTGTGACTCCCTCTCTTTCTACCCTTCCCCTGCTCATGCTTTGTCTCTTTCTGTCTCTCAAAAAATAAGTAAACATTAAAAATATTTATTAAAAAATACCAGAGTATATGAAAAAATATCCTTAAAATCAAAATATATTCCAGGTGAATTGTTATATCATATATGTATATGTATCACGTAAATACACATATACATGTACCATGTGTATATACATATATATGTATCATAGACATGTATCATATATATCATATGTATCATATAGATAGATGATAGGTAGATAGACAGATAGATTTGCCATTTATTATGAAAACATGATCTCTACCCTAAAAATGGGTAGTTTTTTACTGAGAAAACTATGAATGTTAAAAAACTTTCCCAGATTTACATAGTTAATAATTTTCAGTAACTAAATTATAAAAACTGCATTTCTCCCAACATTCTAACTCCTTCCCACCTATATATTTACCCCTTTCATACTGTCTGTAATAGGAAATAAAATCAGAAAAAAATAGAATGTAGAAAAATAAAACTTACATTAAGTAGCAAAATACTGGGGCACCTGGGTGACTCAGTCAGTTGAGCATTTGACTCTTGATTTTGGCTCAGGTCATGATCTCAGGGTGGTGGGATTGAACCCTGTGTTGGGCTCTGTGCTGAGTGTGGAGTCTGCTTAAGATGCTGTCTCTCTCCCTCTGCCCCTCTCCCCTACTCCCCCCTTCTTTCTTTCGCTCTAAAAAAAAAGCAGCAAAATACTATTGTCATTAGAAAAGACAAAATAAACAAGAAAAATATAAAGGCATAAACCCAAAGTTTAAGAAGTCGTGTTAATCAGCTAGAAATGTTATAACAAATATTATAGACTAGGTGGCTTAAACAACAGAAATTTATTTTCTCACAATACTGGAGGCTAGACTTCTGAGATCATGTGATTATTAGGGTTTGTTTTTTCTGAAATTCTCTCCTTGCTTTGCAAATGGCTAATTTCTCTGTCATCACAAGGTCCTTCTCATGTAGGTGTCTGTGTCTTATAAGGACACCAGTCATATGGGATTAGGCCCACTTTGAAGATTTCATTTAACTTTAGTGCCCTCCTTAAAGGTCCTTTCTTCAAATGTAGTCACATCCTGAGGTATTGGGGGTTAGGACTTCAACATATAAATTTTGCAGAGACACAAATCAGCCCATAACAAAAGATAAATTATCTCTCTTTTAAATTAAAAAATGGTCCCTTTCAATGTAATTAAAATATAAATTTAATATGTATAAAACATTAAAACATGTATATAAAGTTTAAATAAAACTAAAGATTGTTGTGTATATATTTTAATCATCATGTACATATAAGCCATGATGACAAAAGACATTACATAATGACAATATCTAACTTTATGTTCCAGCTTTATGTTTTGAGCATCTTGCTATTTTCCACGTTAATGATTCCATTGCTCAAAACAATTCTATGAGATTGGTTCAGTTATTACTTACAATTTTTTGATATGGGAAACAAAGCCTAGACTTTTTATAACTTTTTCAGGGTCATATAAATACTAAGAAATTCAGCACAGCTATATAGCCCATTCAGTTTTAGTACAAATCCGAGCAAGTATTTATTTCCTATAGAAAAGGACTTTTTGTAACTCACTATGCCATATCTTGGTTAAGAAATAAAGCATAATATAACATATAACATATTCTATACTTCTGGTATACGAAAATATTTTCGAGAATTCTCACAAGTAAAAGAAATATTTCATTTTGCTCTATCATGTGAATATTTGTTTCCATCATTACTTGTAGAGCATGATGATAATGAATTTAAAAGGCCATATTCTGGATAAACCACTGCAATATTTACTTTAATGTAATCTGCTTGGTGACACAAATACACAACGTAAGTAAAAATAAAACTTCACATATATTTCATGTAATTCTATTTCACTTTTCAGTCAATCAATATTTATGAAGTTGGAACTTTTTTTTACTAAAATATTTCTTTATTTGAATAAGGTCAATGTCATTTCTTGAATTTCAACTAACATCAAATAACAATCAGAAAAAAAAAAACTCTTGACAAAATGTTGTCCAATTGAAATTAACAGCGAATAGAAAACCCTTTTAAACTTTAAAAGAAATACATCAAACAGGCAACATACAAATCTAAAAAGTTCCAAGTGGTGATTTTACAGTAGATCTTATAAATAAAAGTAACATATAGAAAATTTTTGGTATAAATCATTTAGAATCCTAGATCTATCATTTTTTTCCACATTATTGATTTATACTAATAGTGTCAGTCTGACAACAAAAACTTCAATATTGACTCTATTGACTATAAATCATTGTTTTTCTTTCAAGGCCTAATTGATATTAGAAAGCCAGACTTCAAAATTAAATTTAGTCTTCTAAATAGTTTTTCTGTGAACACAGCATTGAGACAGTATCACAAAAATTATTCCCCTTTTGTACAATATTATTATTTTTCAACATACAGACAAAAATTTTGGTGTTGACTTTTGGTTTAATAGGGTATTTTCCCACTTTTATCTTATCTTAATATTTTTGAGCAAAGATAAGACACAAATACTTACGTTTTAAAGTGGAAAACAACTTTAAGCTTTCACACTCAAGACCACTTTACAGGGTCAATAATGCTATATAATATGACATATTTCAAATAAATCATAATTTTTTGAATTCAGAAAAATGAAGAGCAACTGTAGTAACCAAATTAGATGTCACACTGTGCTAAATATGCAAGAAAAAAATCTTTGTGCAGATGGTGAAAATCAAATCCATTCTCAACTTCACAAGCCATGTCTATATGATGAGAAATATCAGCTCAACAAACTATCCATCTGCCGTATTCAATCATGTTAAAACCAAATAAATGAAATGTAAATATCTTATGACTAATTGTACAGAAATGTTTTGACTTTTTAAAGATTATAAACTATAGATGTAATTCCATTCAACAATTCTTTGATATTCCCATTGGTTATAGTCACTGATAAGATGGATATGGCATAAAGTATATTTTGGATATTTTGAAAGTGAAGGCTTTAATATAAAATGAAAGAGAATACTTACCCAATGGGAATATATATATATATATATATATACATATATATATATATATATATATTCCCATTTCTTCTCTTCTGAATTAATCTTACAGAACAAAAATCAGACAAAAAAAAAAACAATGCCTAATGTTCACCTATAAAATTGTGTGATATTAACATTTTCTTAGTTTATACAGTGACTACAATGCTGGTTTGGTATAAATCATTTTAAATAGTATATGTGAAATTATTTTGCAACAAAAATTGATAAAGGCAGAATATAAGATATTTTGTAATGAGATTATTTGGGGGAAGAAATGCAGTTACTGAATGCTACGGACTTTGCATTTTCCAATGCCTGTCATTGGAATCAGACTCACGCCTACAAGAAGGTTGCTGGATGACTGTGAATAAATCGATTAAAATATCAGTGTTTCAGTTTTATTTCTTCAAAAAAAATAAAACCTACTACTCTTAAGGACTCTTGTTTCAAACTGTTTTGAGCCTATGATGCTACATATGCTACAGTAGACCTATGTTTAATTGAAATAGATGGCTGCAAGTTAATCACAAATATAATAGTGTCATGTAACTTAATATTTAAATATGTTTCAAGTTAAAACAAGCATGCTTATTTAACCTTTATTCACATATATAATTATCTCATTCTAAGTGATAAAGTACCTGTATCAAACTCAAAGTTTTGGTGTACGAATGACTAATGTATAACAAAGGAAGCTCCACTTTCAAAGTATACCAAAGGAACATTTGCATATTGGTATTAATACTTTGTATCAGGTGACATAAGGCTATCCATTATTGAAGAGAACATTTTAAATGACCATGATAAAACGGATGAAATACCTAAACGTGAGACAGCAAACCATCAAAATCTTAGAGGAGAACACAGGCAGCAACCTTTTTAACATAAAGTATAGCAACTTCTGACTAGACATGTCGTTGGAGGCAAGGAAAACAAAACAAGCACGAACTATTGGGACCTCATCAAGATAAAAAGCTTCTTCACAGCAAAGGAAACAATGAACAAAACTAAAAGACAACCTATGGAATGGGAGAAGATATTTGCAAATGACATATCTGATAAAGGTTATTATCCAAAACTATAAAGAACTCAACACCCAAAAACCAAATTATCCAGTTAAGAAATGAGCAGAAGACATGAATAGACATTTTTCCAAAGAAGACATCCAGGTGGCCAACAGATACATGAAAAGATGATCAACATCACTCATCATCAGGAAATAAATCAAAACTACAATGAGATATCACCTCACACCTATCAGAATGTTTAACAACACAGGAAAAAAAAAAAAGGTGTTGATGAGGATGCAAAGAAATGTACTTACAGTGTTGTAGGAAAGTAAATTGGTGTAGCTGCTCTGGAAAATAGTATGGAGGTTCCTCAAAGAGTTAAAAACAGACTTACCCTACAACCCAGCAATTGTATTACTAGATATTTACCCAAAGGATACAAAAATACTGATTCAAAGGGGCACATGCACCTCAATGTTTATAACAGCATTATTAACAATAGACAAATTACGTAAAGAGAACCCAAATGTGTGTGCGTGTATACATACATATATATGTCTATAACTCAGCCATAAGAAAAAATGAAATTAAGAATCTTGCCATTTGCAATGACATGGATTAAGTTACAGTATATTATGGCAAGAAAAGTCAGAGAAAGACAAATAGCGCATCCTTTCACTCATATTTAGAATTTAAGAAACAAAACAGATGAACATAGGGGAGGGAGAGAGAAAAAGAGAGGGAGAGAGGCAAACCATAAGTGTTTCAACCAAAAAGAACAGATTGAAGCTTGATGAGGGAGGTGGGTGAGGGATGGGCTAAATGGGTGATGGATATTAAGGAGGGCACTTGTGATGAGCACTAAGTGTAAGTGATGAATTACTAAATACTAAGACTACTAATACTAATACTGAAACCAACAAATATTACACTATATGCTAACTAACTAGAATTTAAATAAAAACTTGAACCAAGCAAAAAAGCAAACAAAAATAAAATAATGGAATTCTTAAAAGTACCAACATTTGGTATAATAACCAATTTAAACACACCCTAGGTACATATTAAATATGTCACATAGAAGCCTAGATTATTACACAGAATCAATTAAATTAATGTAGAGACTGAATTTAATATTACTTTTAAAAATAAATATTTATGCATTCTCAAATAATAAAACGAAAAGGCCTGCTTCCTAATAGAAAGAAAAGCAGAAAAATATCGAAAATAGAGATTTTCCACACATACACACATAGCTGAATTACTGCATGACTGAATCAATAGCAGTCACTTTTGTGGAGTTTGGATGTGGTTATGAAGAATCTAATATCTTAGACAAAAGACGGAAGATTTACCAGAAAGGAGTAATACAGAAAAAGCAAAATTAATAAGGCAATACTCTTTTGAAGAAAACACAAAGTAATCCAACTTTTTTTCGGATTCAAAAGTAAAGCTTGATTTTTATTTATTTATATTTTTAGCATAGAGTAATACACAAAGAATAAAGTAAGGAAGATTCTAGTCCTAAAATTAAGAGGTCTTTATTGTAAATATGGCTTAAGTTAAACTGTTCTTATAAAATTAATATGAGTGTGGTTTCTGTTTTGACTTTTTTAAAAAATTAAATAAATGTGACTGCATTACAATATAATAAAAATGGAGTCTGTATGTAAGTGTTGAATCTCTAAATTGCACACCTGAAACTAATATGACACTGTAGCTGACTAATTGGAATTTAATAAAAACTTTTAAAAAGTCTTAAAAACAAATTGCAAATATTCAATTTTTAATTATTAAAAAATAAAAAATAACAACTTGAAGATACAAATTTTATCTTATTTTTCTTATCCTTTACAGATATCTGTGCACATCACTATAGCTCAACAAAGAAGTCAAGGACTACCAGTGAGATCATTTAAACTTGACTTCAGTTACTACTAAATAGTGACCATGATTAGTCTTCACAACATTATACATGGAATTAAATAAACTTTTCCTTTCTAGAACCTAGATTTGACAATTCAAAAGACAAATATTAATCATTGATTGCAAACAATAGTCATAACTAATCAACTAAAAATAAGCTATGTTCTATATTTATTAATTTCACATTTTTATCAGTATGTTTACATGTTTATGTTTGCCTTCCATATATTAAAAACATTCTCTTTATTAATCTATGTATCATCTATCCATCTACCTATCTATGTATCTATCTCTTATCTATCTATCATCACAATATGTCAGTCTCACAGTACTATTGACAAAGGCACGGAACAACTAACACCCTGCCTATTGCTAATGGGAGTGTACAATGTTTTGCCACTTTGATAAATAGTGTGGATTTTTTATATATATATAAAGTTAACATACACTTACTATATAAATGGCCAATTCTACTCCTAGGTATTTATCCAAAAGAAATAAAAACAAAACAAGAAAAAAAAAACTTTTACACAAATGTTCATGAGTTTTATTCATAATACCTTTAAACTGGAAACAACTCAAAAACCTATTAACAAGTGAATGATAAATAAATTGGGGAATATTTATATAATAAGAAAAATTGATCAAATTAATGATACATACATCCACACAAATGAATCTCTTAACTATTATTTTTGAATGAACAAAATCACATGTAAACATACTTTGTGAGTCTATTTTTGATAAATTTTAGAATAGACTAAGCTATATTAATACAAATCAGATTATTTGCTAGCTAGGTTAGGCATTAGGTAATTTTATTGTACAGGTTGTGTTACAAAAAGGGATATAATGGAATTTTCTGGGTAGGTGGAAGTTTTCTATATATTGATTTTGGTAGTAGTTGCACAAGGGTATGCATTTGTTGAGAATTACCCACTGCACACTGATTTTTAAGATAAAAACTCACATGATTGAGAAACTTGTGATATAGTAACATATTCTCATGTTTTCTGGAGACACGCTCTGTTGAATCATGTGATTATGACTTTGTTAAGTGTTTTGTGGTTTAATTCAAATAAAAAAGAAGTCAAAGGGCTCCTGAGTGGCTCAGTTGGTTAAGCGTCCTACTCTTGACCTTGGCTCAGGTGGTGGTCTCACAGTTTCGTAAGCTCGAGTCTCACCTCAGGCTCTGTGCTGACCATGTGTAGCCTGCTTGAGATTCTCTCTCTCACCTTCTCTCTCAGTCCCTCTGCCTGCTCGTGCTTTCTCTGTCTCTTTCATAATATATAATATAATATATAATATAATATAATATAATATAATATAATATAATATAATATAATATAATATAATATAAATTATACATAATATATATAATATATATAATACAATATAATATATATTTAATTTTTATTTAATTTTGAGAGAGAGAGAGAGAGAGAGAGAGAGAGGAGTGGGCAGACAGAGAGGCAGACACAGAATTACAAGCAGGCTCCAGGCTCTGAGCTGTCAGCACAGGGCCTGACACGGGGCTTGAACCCACAAACCGTGAGATCATTACCTGAGCCAAAGTTGGAAGCTTAACCAACTGAGTCATACAGGTACTCCTCTATTTCATAATAACTAAATAAATATTTAAAAAAATACTTCAAATTATAAATTTTCAGGGAGTATTGTGACATAGCAAGTGTCACCTATAAATATGATTATTAATGAATCTTCACCTTGCAATAACATATCACAACTATTTAAAGATTTTCTTCAAAGATACTTTTTATCAATTAGAAAATGGGACACATGTGCCCAAATCATCTTTAACACAAAACGTTTGAACACTGAAATGTTATGTATAAATACGGTGCAATTTCTGTCCTCTGTTTTACAACTTGGGTTGTCTGTTATATTCAGCCAACATTTAATTCTAGGCCAGGAGATATGCACACAGCATATTTTCATAACAGTGTACATCATTCTGTTTACCTAAAATGCAGTCATCCTGTGTGATTTGAAAATATGACAGGGGTAGGGTGAGAGTCTATTTCAGGAACATGAGCATTTTGAAGGAATGTATGAAATGTATAATAAGTTTATATAATAAGAGAACAATTAATAAGAAAGAAAAGAATAAAACCATGTAAATTAAAGTCATTTAATGGAGAAATATGAAAATCTAGCAATAGTGGCTGCTTTTGAAGTTTTATGAAGAAATAATTTACATAAATTCTCCACCTTAAACTTAACGTCTAAAGAATAGATATTAAAACTATATTAATCCAGAAAATGTATAGTAATGGAAAATTCCAGATCATATTTTGCAGAAAGAAATGAGAGAGAAGAGTGAATCTTTGAAGTGATCTAAATGAAAAAGCAGCAGTATTTGTGGTTTAAATAGACAGGAAAGTAGGGTGAGAGATCAAATGATAATTCCAAGATTTTTTGCTTCTTAGAGCAGGATGCTGGCAATATGTTCTGCAGATATCAAAGTCTGGCAATGGAAAAATACAAAGCTGCCTCACTATCTTATATTTCAAGTGGTGAAGTTACATCAGGATTTTAAATCTATATTTGATTCTTCCATTTCATGCAATGGTATTTCACATGACAATCACTTAAATGGAAAAGTATTTCGCAGCATACTGTAAAATTATATCTTTATTATCATGATGTAAAAATCCTGAAATAAATGCTATTTAGTAGGCAGATATATCTTAGGTGCTCAAGGATTTAAATGCTTTTTTTTTTCAGGAAAAAGATTACATGGTGTTCAAGTAGAGAAACACTCATATTTGGCTAATGTTAAGAAAAAATTACTTTCATGTTAGATTTAAAAGTTTTAAGCCTTTTCTGACACAATCCAAATATAATGACTTATTTAATAGTGGTACTTGTGACAGTATTTATTAAGTAAGCAATTATACATGATAGACTCTGCATTAAATACATGGAATGTCATATTTAACATCCATTAAGATTTTCTGAATTAATAATATTAATCTCTGTCATTCATGTTTGAAAGAATCCTTTTGAAGGTATCATTTCATCTGTAGAGTTTATCATTTCAGTGGTCAAGATATGCTGTAATTACATGGTACCATGAACAGATTCATGGTTTAGAAAGACACATTTGACAATACATAAATTTGTAATACACACAAAAAGTTATGAGTTTTGTCTCTGTATTTCCTGTCACTACTGTCAGCCTCATCGCTTTCACATTTCACGTGGCTTCATGTAAAATTAACCATTGTAATCTTATTGAATGTTTGCTGTGCTAGGCATTCGTAAAAAGCGGAGGGGGATGAAGACACGCATTAGAGACACAGTGAGAGAGAAAGAGAAAGCAAGAAAGGGAAAGAGAGACTTTATCTCAGTTGCTCATTTTTCTATGGAAGACATTTTTTCTTGTTTTCATTAATAGTGTGTGTGTGTGTGTGTGTGTGTGTGTGTGTGTGTGAGTTCATACCCTAATTTTTCCTGCCACAGAAGTTAGTCTTCTGATTTGTTATTTGCCTTTTCATTTTGCCTGTTTTTGAATTACACACACACTCAAAATTTTTTGTGTAGACAGATATAGATTATATTTGTTTTCATAGAACTCTTTTCTTTTGTAATTTTGAGAGGTGGGTGCGAAGTGATCATTGACATTAAGAGTTAAGAGTCAGTCATTTAACTGATTAGGTCAAGGTGCACCAAGTTTCACTCTTTGTGCTCTACAGTTGAATGAGTTTTGACAAACGTATTGCCATGGACCCACAAATACAGTATCATATAAATTAGATTCATTGCCCTATGATATTCCTGTGTGTTCAGGAATTCAACACTCCCATTCTGCCTCAAACCCTCCACAACCACTGATATCTTACAGTCCCTATAGTTTTGCCGTCTATAGATTTTCATATAATTGTAATTATATAATTTTTACAATTTTCAGGCTGGCTTCTCGCACTTAGCAGTATGAATTTAAAATTCATTAACATACTTTCAGACCTGTTACCTCATTTCTTTTTATCATTGAATAATATTGTATTGTTTGCATGTACCACAGTTTGTTTACCCATTCACCTTTTTGGAAGGACACCTGGATTCCTTCCAGATTTTGGCATTCATGCTGCAGGCTTTTGTGTGAATAATAGTTTTCAAATTAGATGAGTAAATATCTAGGAGCAAAATTGTTTAGCCTTTTAAGAAACTGCAAAAACTGTTATCCAAAGTGGCTATGACATTTGTATTTCCAGTAGCAATGAAGAGATGAATAGAAGTTTCCACTGATTCACATCCTCACAAGTAATTGGGAATGTCAGTTTTTTTAGGTTCTTTTTTTTCTTTCTTTTAGTCATTTTAATAAGTGTGTAGGGATACCTCCTTGTTTTAATTTGCACATTCTTAATGACAAGTTCTGTTTAAGGGTTTTCATGTGTCTGTTTGCCATGTATATGTCTTCTTGGATGAAGTGTCTTCTGATTAGATCTTTGCCTAATTTTTTAACCATTTTCCCCTCTTTATTTCAGAGATCTAAGAATATATACATAACAAGTTCTTCATCAGATATGTGTTTCACAAATTTTTTTCTCCCAATCTGTGGCTTTTTCTTTTGTTCTCTTAACTATGACTTTTGCAGAGCAGGAGTTTTTAATTTTAATAAAGCCCAACTTACCCATTTTTTTCTTTCATGAATGATACTGTTGTATTATACCTAAAAATGTAACTCTGGATTTAAAATAACTTAGATTTTCCCTTTGTGTTAAAAAGTTTTATACTTTACATTTAGTTTATGATATATTTTGGTGAAATTTTTGTGGAATGGGTAAAGTTTGAACTTACATTTATTTTTTGCATATGTACCTCCAATTGTTGCTTTGCTACTTTGTCAAAGACCAGTTGTCAATTTTGCCATCGGTCTAATTCTGTCTATACTGTCATAGGTCTATTTTCTGAACATCATGTTAGTTTCCAGTTTGCTGAGAAATTTTATCACAAGTGGTGTTGGATTTTGTCAAATGCTTTTCATGCATCAATTGATGTGATTGTATTACTTTTGTTACTTTGCATGTCAATGTGGTAGGTTACATTGATTACTTTCGGTTATTTTGAGGTACAGTTGACACAACATATAATATGAGTTTCAGATGCACAACATAGTTATATGAAAATTCTATACATTACTCAATGCTTACCACAATAAGTGTAGTCATCATATAACGTTATAACAATATTATTAATCATATTCCCCATGCTGTACGTTTTATCTTCATGACTGATTTCTTTACTTAAGAATCTTTTTTTTTTTTTTTGGTTGTTGTTGTTGTTGTTGTTTATGGATTAGATTTTGTTGTTGAACCAGCATTGCATGCCTAAAACAAATTCCACTTGATCGTGTTGTACAAATCTTTTCAGAAATTGCTGTTTCCAATTTGCTAATATTTTTAAGGAAATCTTTGCATTTATGTTCATAAGTGGATGTTGGTCTGTATCGTGCTTCTTTTAATGTCTTTAGTTTTGATGATAGGGTAATGTTGTTCTCATAGAATGAGTTAGAAAGTAATCCCTCTGCTTCTATTTTCTGAAAGCTATTGTGGAGAATTGGTATTATTTCTTATTATAAAAGTCAAAATTTATGTCTTTACTGTCCTTTCCCTTTTAAAGCTGGCCATATTACATAGCGGTAAGGGAGTGACAAAAGGGAATGGCCTGAGTTAAATCAATACAAGAATGAGAATAAAAAGTATGAGAGGGTGGTTCTAATATCATTGGTGTTTGCTACAGTTTATGTAAGGTGGAAATTTTCAGCCATTAAGATGGACTAAATCTCCTTCCTTTTTGTTTGAAGTTGTTCAAAAAAGGTTAGCAAAACACAGCCTCCAATAGTTTTTAGTGATGATACCATGTCTTGTGAGTTTATTTAAATTCTCCAGAACTTATCACATTATACAATAACCATCTTTAATGTATTACATTGTGATTTTGAGCAAAGTGTTTGCTTTCATTATTATTTTAATGACTATTTGTGGAGAGAAACTAATTTGCCCATATTCTCCCCTTATATCTAAGAATTATTGGTTCTTAAACTTTTGAATGCCTTCCTCAAGAATGCAGTGAATAGCATTAGTAGGGATAATAAAAAGCTGTTAATAACCAAATATCTAATAATAGAAATCATATTAAGTATTCTTTATCTATGCATAATTTTGAATTATATTGTCACTAAAGATTTTTTTATGAGAAACATTCTTAAGTTAAAAACTGCCAGTTATCTTGTGAAGTACAAAAGAATCAGAATGCAAAAGATTAACAAATACCTCATAGCCTTTAAAAATGCATAAACAATTGAAAATATAACCAAAGGCACTATATTTTTCCTTCTATTTTTATTTTTAAAACTTATAAAACTGACATGTTACTCATATAATTAGAAAATATAAAATAAACTTTTACCTAACATTAGTACAGTGAGTAGCTTCTACCTAGTTTTTGTTTGTTTGTTTGTTTGTTTGTTTGTTTTTTAAAGAAAGAGAGAACATGCAGGAGCATGAGTGAGGGGGGTGTGGAGGAAGGGGCAGAGGGAGAGAGAGAATCTCAAGCAAGCCCCACTCTCAACGCAGAGCCAGATGCTGGGCTCTTTCCATGACCCTGGAATCATGACCTGGCCCGAAATCAAGAGTTGGGCACTCAACCAACTGAGCCACCCAGGCACCCCGTCTTCTACCTAGTTTTTAATCGTATCTATTGCTAAAGCTAATCAAAGAAAAATATTTTCAAAACGTTGCCTTGCAATATCCAGATTGTATATGAACACAGAGTAAACTAAACCGTACGGCTGGAATTATTTTTCTTAATTTTTAAACATACATTTCTCAAACAGATTTTTAGTCTGTTCCAATTTGCAGAGAGCGCATTGATAAGATCGTGGATATGGATATACCGACAAGCTGATTTTTTTTTTCTAAAGCTGTGAATGTATCACACAACTTTCTTTTCCAAAAAAAAAAAAAAAAAGAAGCACCACTTCATTTGCATCACAAGGTTTGAAGGCTCTTTAATGAATATCCTAACCTAAATCTGGTTTGACATTCTTTTAAAACACTGACCTGCCTCTGGCCTAGTGGCTGGGCAGTGTATGGAGACCACATCCTACAGCTTCTGGGGGAGACACCTGAAGACTCCCATGCGTCAAACACCTCTTCTGTGCAGCCTTGAGAAAACAAAGTGATAGATCACGAGCATTTCACACTTATGTAGAATTTTAGCATAAATTAGAAACTCTTTCTCTGTAGATGGTCACGTGCGTATTTTAGGCATTGGAGGCAACATATGATCTCTATTGCAACTATTTGCCATTATAGTGAGAAAAAAAGCCATGGATAAAACTTGAACAAATGGATATGGCTCTGTTCCAATAAAGTTTATTTATAAAACAGACAGCCAGCTAATAGGCCACAGCATGCTAACTCCTAAATGAGATTACAAGATTGACATTATGTCTTGTACATAAGAAGTTTCATGTTAAATATTTATAAGATATAGAAATAATTGTTATGTTTTTTTTAGTTTGCATTATCAAAGATTAGGTACTTTCTATATAACTCACTATTTGAATAATTAATTATAAAAGTGGTTATTTTTGAATCATTATCTAATATCCCTTGGTATTAGGGTGAGAAGAATTCCATTTTATTTTTTAATACACAATACTGCTAGTTGACCAATCTAACGATAAGTAATAAAACATTCATTCTTCAGGTGGAGAATTACCATCCCATACACATACACAAGTCGAGAACACTTCCTTAGTACAGTGATGAGCTTTCCTTGTATAATTCCATACATGTGTTAGCCCACATTTCACATTCTATAAAATTACATTAAAAATACATGGCAATAGGTGCACCTGGGTGACTCAGTCTGTGTAGCCTCTGACTTCAGCTCAGGTCATGATCTCAGGGTTCCTGAGTTCGAGCCCCGCGGGGGGCTCTGTTATGACAGCTCAGAGCCAGAAGCCTGCTTCGATTTTGTGTCTCCCTCTCTCTCTGCCCTGCCCCTGCTCACGCTGTCTCTCTCTGCCTCTCAAAAATAAACAAACATAAAAAAAATACATGGCAATAAATATGGTAGCCATATAATTTGTCAAATAAACCAGGACACTTTTGAGAATGAAAGAAGACACTGCTCATAATGATTCCAGAAACAAAACAAAAAAACCAGGATTGTCAGGGCCCATCCAGGAATTAAGATCATCCTATTTATGGGAAAACAAAAGGGAAGACAACTGAGAAAATATGCAAGCTTGTACCAAAGCTGTAAGTTAAGCAGTAATTGGTCTTGGGGGAGGTAGTTTAGACCGCTTAGGCAGGTCAGCCTGGTTAGAGGCTGCACCTGAGATATTAAATACACATAATAGCAACAATATAGAAATGCTGACAGTGGTTGACTTAGAGCGAAGGCTACTCAGCTACTATGAGCACAAAACTAAAGTGGAGCGCCCCCCCCCCCCCCACCATTGGGGCAGCCGCCATTCAAGTCAGCACAGTGGGCTGTGCAACCTTGTCAGCAGCCCAGAGCTGCACAAGAACAACAGTACGCCTCTGTGTGGAACAAACCCCAGGGCCAGTGACTCATTTTGAATTTCGTTGAAATCCAGTCCAAAGAGGTCTGGCTTCAGTAAACCACACTTTGCTTTTCCTGTTGGAAATTTTAACTCTACCTCTATTATTTTAACTTTCCTTGCTTAGGCAAGATTGAGAATAAAACAATGCGACTTGCACATATCCCTGATGTTTCCCTATTTAGCAATTTTACATGAGAATCCATGTAATAAAAAAGGGCTGTTTTGTTTTCCTGCATCTCCAGATAAAACAGTGCATCAAATTAACTATTTTAAAGATAATTTTGGATTCATATGCAGCTGTATGAAATAACACAGAAAGAGCTCCTTTGTACATTTTGCTCTGTTTTCCCCAACATTTTGCAAAACTATAGTATATCATAATCAGGATATTGGCATTGATGTAATCCATGAATCTTATCCAGCTTTGCCTAATTTTACCTATAGTCATTTGTCTTTCCTCCACCTCCAAGTTTTCTCATTCCAAAAATACGATATAAATGGAATCATAAGTGTGTAAGCTTTAGGTGCTGGCTTTTTTTTACTGTTGTTATTCAACATAATTTCTAGGAGACTTATCTAAATTTTTGCATGTATCAATGGTTTGTTCCTTTGACTATGGATTTGTATTCCACCGAATGGATGGAACACTGTGTGTGTAACTCTTTTTTTTTTTTTTTAATTTTTTTTTTCAACGTTTTTTATTTATTTTTGGGACAGAGAGAGACAGAGCATGAACGGGGGAGGGGCAGAGAGAGAGGGAGACACAGAATCGGAAACAGGCTCCAGGCTCCGAGCCATCAGCCCAGAGCCTGACGCGGGGCTCGAACTCACGGACCGCGAGATCGTGACCTGGCTGAAGTCGGACGCTTAACCGACTGCGCCACCCAGGCGCCCCTGTAACTCTTCATCTACTGAAGGACTTCTGGGCTGATTCCAGGTTTTGTCTGTTAGAAAAAAAGCTAGCATGAACATTCCTGTACAGAATGGTTTTGAACATAAGTTTTTATCTATCTGTTGATCAATACCCCGAAGTACAATTGCTGGGTCATATGATAGTAATACATCTAGTTTTTACAAGAAATTGCCCAACTGTTTTCCAGTCTTGCTGTACCATTTTATATTTCCACCCCAAGTCATGGGTGATTTTGTTTTCTTACAACTTTTCTACTAGTGTTTGGTATTGATATTTTCTCTCTTTTTACTTTTAGCCATTCTTATGGATTTTTAGTGATATTGAAGTTTTGATTTTCATTTCTCTGATGGCTAATAATGTTGAACATATTTTATGTGTTTTGCTATGTTTTTATGTGTTTATGTATTTGCTACTTGAAGTACCCACTTCTTTTTTGCCTATCTCCTAATTAAAGTGCTCTTTCTTCTGTTGAGTTTTGAGAGGATTTTATATTCTAGACCCTAGTCAATTGTTGGATATGCAGTTTGCAAATATTTTCACCCAGAATATAACTTATTTTTTTTTCATTTTCTTCACATGAGTTTTAGTCTTGATGAGATCTCATTGAATAGTTTTTCCTCGTGTGGACCAAGCTTTTTTTGGTCAAGTATTATAATTTTACCTGGCCAGCATCCCATGATTTTCTCGGATTTTTTTTTCCCTAGAAGTTTTATAGTTATATTTTATCTTTAAGTCCACAATCCATTTCAAGTTAATTTTATATAAAGTGGAAGGTTCGGGTTGAGATCTAATTTTTGGCTATGGATATATGACTGCTCCAGTACAATTTGTCCTCTATTCTCCCTTGATCTATGTGTTTATCAATTCTTGAATATCACATTACCCTGGTTATATACCAATCCTTGATACTTTGTAGAATAATTCATCCCATTTTAATCTTTGGCAAAATTGTTTATTTTAAACTTTAGAATACGTATGTCTACAGAACACTTTGCTTAGATTTTGGTAGGAATTCCATTACAAATGTAAATCAGATTTGGAGGGAATTGTTATCTTTACCATATTTTTTTTCTAATCTACGAATATAATGTTACTCCATTATTTAGCTTTTGATTTCTTTCATTAAGAATTTGCAGTTTTTAGCTATAAAACATCTGTAATGTTTTATTAACTGTATATTTAAATATGTCATTGAGTTTTGGGGTGATTATTGTAAATAGAACTGTATGTTTTATTTCAGGGCCCTCATATTCATTGTTAGCATATAGAAATACAACCGTGTGTCTGTTTGTGTGTGTGTCTGTTGCTCTTGCATCATGTAACCTTGCTGAATTGCTGGAAGCTGAGCTACCCAGCCTGAGTGGCAGGGCCCGGGCTGTGGCCGGATTGGTGACTGCAAGGCAGACCACTGACAGTGAAGCTTCTTGTACTCCCGCTTTTAGGTAATTTGGCCTTAAAAGTACCCTGGGTATTGTCTGTTGGGGAATTGCCCTCGGCAGGCCCCCTGGGAAAAGAACAATTAGGGAAGAAAATAAGGTTCCTCAAGGAATTGTGCAGCCTTCCATTTAGCCCTTGCCATTCCCCATGGAGACTCCTCTACTTACAGGAAGGATAGCCTCATACATTTGCCAGCAAAGAGGGCCTGTAAAGGAGAGACATATGGATTTGAAAGCCTGACTCTGGCAACTAAGGAGTGTATCTCTGGGCACAGGTGACTTCAACCCCTAGGCCCACCTGGCCCTCCAGAGGCATTCCAGATGATGACTGAACCAAGTCGGTTAAGGTACAGAATGGTTCATTGGTCCCTAGGTGCATTGTGTCTCTGAGAATGTGTGAGGCATGTGTTTCTAAGGCGTTTTCAGCCCCTTTCTGGCACCTCGGACCGAGGCAAACACACTGTTCTTCTGGCCTCATGTGTTTAGGAGGTCATGTCCCTGTAACTGTTCCACTTGAGGTGTTGAGAAATGGAGGGCCTTTCATGAGAACAGCAAAGCAAATGCTTTGTAGATTATAGATAAACGCAGATGCATAACGGAATAATGTAAGAAATTAATCTATAATCAAAGGGTATGTGGGAAAGTTAGGGGAAAATCACCATGTTATTTCTTAAAGGTCGTTTATACATAGGAACATTTTCAAAATTAAGTAATATTAGAAAAACATAGATGACGTATACTACAAGGAAATCACTAGCATATATAATGCCACGTTTGCTACAATAAATTGGCCAGTTCAACACACTGCCATTGTCTGTGCCCATTTTTATTTTAGTTTTAGTTTTTTATTTTATTTTATTTTTTCTTTTTTAGTTTTTTATTTTAGTTTTCTTTTATTTTCACCTATGCCGTTCTTCCTTCGGGAACCCCTGGTTGCTGGAGCTGGTCTCCAGCACTGAATTCATTTGTTAGTTCCAGGAGTTTTACTGAAGATTTCTAAGCAGACAATTTTGTCATCAGCAAGTAAAGACAATTTTAGTTTTTTCTTCTCACAGTATAAGGCTTTTATTTCATTTTTTTAAATCTTATTTCAGGGCAGGGACTTTAGTATTATATTGAATGAGTGGTGAGAGCGGGTGCCCTTGCCTTTTTTCCCAATCTTTTGGAAAAAACTATTCTGTTTTTCACCACTAAGTGTCATGTTAACTGTGGGTTTTGTGTTTACCATGTTGAGAAAAGTTTCCTTTATTGTTAACTTGCTCGGAGTTTTTCCCATGAATGGGTGTTATAATGTCAAGTGCTTTTACTACATCGATGGGTATAATATATATTTTTTTCATTTTTAGCTTTTTGATACAGTGGATTAAATTGATTGATCTGTTTAATGTTGAACCAGACTTGTATACTTGGAACATATTCTACTTGGTCTTGATATATAATTCTTTTCACACGTTTTTGGATTCTGTTTGAAATACATTTATTTTTGAAAATACTTTCTTTTGTGGCACCTGGGTGGCTCGGATGGTTAAGCTTCTGACTTAGGCTCAGGTCATGATCCCTCGGTCCATGCGTTTGAGCCCCCTGTCAGGCTCTGTGCTAACAACTCAGAGCAGGGAGCCTGCTTTGGATTCTGTGTCTGCCTCTCTCTCTGCCCCTCCTCTGCTTGTGCTCTGTCTTTCTCATTCTCAAACATAAATAAACATTATAAATTTTTTTTTTAAAAAGAAGAAAATACATTCTTTTAAGCTCATGAGAAATATTGGTAATTTTTGTTCTTTCTTTTTTCTAAATGTGTTTGTCTACCTTTGGTATTAAGATAACCCCGGCCTTATAGAATAAGTTGAGAGTGCTCACATCGTATTCTGTTTTCTAGAAAAGATTGAATAAAATTGATATTAATTATTTTGTAAATGTTTTGTTATTTGTTTCATACAAGTTGTTAATTGTATGAAATTGTATTGACAAATTGTATGAAATTATCTGGGCCCGGAGATGTCTTCTTGGTAAGATTTTCAATTATGAAGTCAATAACATTATTGTTATAAGTTTACTCAGATGATCTATTTCATCGTGGTTGAATTTTGGAAGTTTATGGTTTTTGAGCAAAGTACCTTATATCTAAATTGCCAAATTTATAAGTATAAAGTGAATTGCACAATTCTTTTATTTTTTTTTTAATGGCTCCAGAATTTTTTTAGGAATATATCTGTTTCATTCCTGGTATTGATGATTTCGTCTTCATTTTTTATTTTTATGACTGTGGCTAGAAATTTATAAATTGTATTAATTATTTTTTTTTCAATGAACCAGTTTTCTATTCCATTGGTTTTATTTTATTTTAATATATTCAATTTTATTGATCCCTGCTCTTTATACTTTTCACTTGTTTGTTTGCATTACATTTTTTTGGTCTTTGGCAAAATTTATTTATTTTCTAGTTTCTGTGGTAGAAACTTAAATTATTGATTTTAGATCTTTCCATTTTTATAATCTAACAATTTCATGCTATAAATGGCCTTCTCAGCATTGTTTAGATGCTTCTCAAATCTTTTGATATGTTGTGCTTTCATTTTCATTCACTTGTATGGATTTTTTATTTCCTTTGAGACTTCCTATTTTATTTATGGATTATTTCAAAATAAGTTGTTTTATTTCCATATGTTCAGAGATTTTCCTATTGTTGTTTTCTGTAATTGATTCCTAGTTTTATTCTATTATGGTTGGTGAGCATGGTCTGTTGATTTCAATTATTTTAGATGTGTTGATATTTGTTTTATGGCCCTGGTTATGAGCTCTCTTAGCTAATGCTCTATTGGCCTTTAAAAAATATATATTCTGAAGGGTACCTGAGTGGCTCAGTTGGTTAAGCATCCAAACTTCAGCTCAGATTGTGTTCTCACAGTTTATGAGTTTGAGCCCCTCATCGGGCTGTCCGCTGTCAGCACAGAGCTGGCTTTGGATCCTCTGTCCTCCTCTCTCTGCCTCTCCCCAATTCACTCTCTCTCTCTCTCTCTCAAAAATATAAACATTAAAAAAGTTAGAAAAAAATTCTGTTTTTTAAGTGAATACAAACCTATTCACTTTCTTGGATGAAATGTTATGTGTCAATTAGATCTTACCGGTTGATTCCCTTATTATCTTTTATGTCCTTGCTAAATTTCTAAAGACAATTTATTTAGAAGTTCCTACCAGTTACTGAGAGGGAAGTATTTAAGTTTCAAACTATAATTGTGGACTTTTCTATATCTCCTTCAATACTAGTAGTTATTGTTTCATATATTTTCAGGCTCTTATTTGTTTTCTTTCTACTAAATTAAACCTATATCATTATATAATATTCTTCTTTATCTCTAGCAATTTTCTTTGTTTTGAATTATAGTCTATCAGGACTTAATTTTTGAAAATTTAATTTTTTAACTAAATTGATTAAAAACCTTACTACGCTTGGGCCACCTGGGTGGCTCAGTTGGTGAAGTGCCTAATTCCGGCTCACGTCACGATTCACAGCTTAGGAGTTTGAGCCCCACATGGGGATCTCTGCTGACACCTGAGAGCCTGGATCTTGCTTCAGATTCTGTGTCTCCCTCTCTCTTTTCTCCTCCATGCACATATTCTGTCTATCTCTCTTTCCTTCAAAAATAACCATTAATTTTTTTTTTTTAAACTTTACTAAGCTTTAATTTCCTGTTTAGGTGAATCATTTTGAATATGTATACTTCCTTAACATTCATTTTAATCTCTAACATTCATCCCATGTAGATGTACATTATAAAATAAAGTTTATTTTTGAATCAAATATTACTTTAATTTTTCTTTAATGTTACTTATTTTTGAGAGACAGAGAGAGAGAGAGAGACAAAGCACAAGCAGGGGAGTGGCAGGGAGAACAGGAGACACAGAATCCTAAGCGGGCTCCAGGCTCTGAGTTGTCAGCACAGAACCTGAAGCGGGGCTCAAACTCATGAACCATGAGACCATGAGATGATAACCTGAGCCGAAGTCAGAAGCTTAACCTAGTGAGCCACCCAGGAGCCCAAAATCAAATATTACTTTTAAGTTGTAATGCCACAACATCTATGGGCTTACCACATATCTATCTTTTTTTCTAGATGGGTCCCCTCGGGCAAGGAAACAAGCAAAAATAATCTTTTGGGACTCCATCAAAGTAAAACACTTCTGGATAGATAGCAAAGGAAAAAGTTAACAAAACTAAAAGGCAACCTATGGAATAGGAGAAGGTATTTGCAAATGACATATCTGATAAAGGGTTAGTATCCAAAATACATAAAGAACTTCCCAAATTCAACCTCCAAAATGAAATAATGCAATTAAAAATGGGCAGAAAACATGAATAGACATTTTTCCAAAGAAGACATCCAGATGGCTAACAGATACATGAAAAGATTCTCAACATCACTTATCATCAGGGAAATGCAAATCAAAACCACAATGTGATATCACTTCATACCTGTTAGAATGACTAAAATCAACAACACAAGAAATAACAGGTATGGCAAGGATATGGAGAAAGGGGAATCCTCTTGTACTATTGGTGGGAATTCAAACTAGCGCAGCCACTCTGGGAAACACTGTGAAGTTTCCTCAAAAAGTGAAAAATAGAACTATCTTATGTGTCAGCAATAGCACTACTGGGTATTTGCCCAAAGAATACAAAAACAGTCATTTGCAGGGATACATGCGCCCCTACGTTTATAGTAGGATTATTTACAATAACCAAGATAATGGAAGCAACCCAAGTGTCCATTGACTGATTAATGGATAAAGAAATGATATATAGGAGTACTTGGGTGGCTCAGTCGGTCAAGCATCTGACTTCGGCTCAGGTCATGATCTCACAGCTTGTGAGATTAAGCCTGCATCCTGGGCTCTGTGTTCCCAGCTCGAA
Source organism: Panthera leo (assembly GCF_018350215.1). Taxonomy (NCBI): domain Eukaryota; kingdom Metazoa; phylum Chordata; class Mammalia; order Carnivora; family Felidae; genus Panthera; species Panthera leo. The sequence continues at coordinate 91,529,212 of NC_056682.1, read as the reverse complement.
GCCTGGAGCCTGCTACAGATTCTGTGTATCCCTCTCTCTCTGCCCTTCCTTACTTGCACTCTTCCTCTCTCTCTCTCTCTCTTTCTCAAACATAAATAAGCATTAAAGAAAAAAAAAAAGGTGATTCATATACACGATGGAATATTATTCAGCCATAAAAAAGAATGAAATATTGCTGTATGATATGGATGGAGATAGAGAATATAATTTTAAGTGAAATAAGTCAGTCAAAGAAATGCCTTATGATTTCACTTGTATGTGGAATTTAAGAAAAAAAAAAAAACAAGGAAAGCAAAGTGAAAAAAAAAGAGGTGGGGGTAGAGGGGCAACCAAGAAACGGACTTGTGACTTTAGAGAACAAACTGAAAGTTACCAGAGAGGAGGTGGATGGTAGGATGGGTGAAATAACTGATAAGGAATGAAGATTGTACTAGTCATGATGAACATAAGGCAATTAAAATAAAAAATTAAAACCAAATTGAACAGTGACTTTCCATTTCTCTCTGGCTTAAATCATTTAAATATAGAAAGGACTAAAGCAGCTTCCTTATATTAGAATATGGTACATTCATATTCTATAATTCTGTAGTTATATATTCTGAAATATGTAAAATACATATTACAATGTGAAGCAAAAGCATCTCTGAACTTAGTTTTTTTTTTTAATTTAAATTTCTAATTGACTCCAGCATCACCTATATTTATATGATTTTTTTATGTTTAAATTCCATTACTGATAAAATTCAAGATTTTGATATATAAGACAGTTGTGTTTAGTACACCTTTATATTACTACCACATTCTTGGATAACTTTCTATTTTTTTCTAAAACCTACTAGCACTTACCACTTGTCATTATATTAGAATATTGTTTGATCGCCCTTTTTTCCTTTAGAAAAGCCCTTAAAATAATACTGGAGAAAGTTTTAGGCTGTTAACCAGTATAAAAGCATTTATAAGGATAAATGTGTTTCTTCTGAAATTAGAACACATGCGCTTATGATCCCATTTTCAAAAAGCTTAATGAAAGTACTCAAAGGCTATAAGTAACAGAAGACAAAAAGTTTTGAAACTTTTTATGTGATATCTAGAAGTAGTTGAAATATTTCCAAAATATGAAAATAGGTTTAGGACTTAATTTTTAAAGAGGAGATTAAAGCTATCTTGAAGAATTAAATGAACTTCTTAGTGAAAAGCAAAAGAAGGAAAAACAATTTCGTAATTAATATATGGGTTTGCAGTGAGACCGAATAGTAGTTTACATATTGAAGTGCAGCAGCATTCGCTTAGATTCTCGGTACCAATGTACTAACTCATCAAAAAAGTAAGGTTTGACTTCTGGATATAATATATTTTCTTTATAAAATAATGTCCTGAATTTTAGATGAGAATTTTACATTATAAATGTACTGTACAGAACATTCTGACAAAGATTATAATAAATCCTTCTTCAAATTTTACTCTGATGTATCATATATAACAATGAGGAATAGAACCACACACATAGAGAAGAAAAATGAAATATTCATTTTATGTGGTGCTTCTACAAATCTCTCTTAACATCTAAAGATATAACTCTCCTATTTTTAATCAAACATATTATGTATACAATTATTGCCTTCACTATTGCACTTGAGAATATTTTTTGAAAGAAAAGGATACTCTCTTTTAAATATGTGAGAAAAATCACTTTAGAATATGCTAAATTAATTCTTTTTCTCCTTGAAGTCATATTTCGTGTGTTATATTTTTAATCAAATGTCAAAATCTCAGTAACAGCTAAAGGCATAAAATAGGAATATATGAAAAAACCGATCTTCATTAACTTAAAATTATGAAAATATTACTTATTTTATACAAGTTAGAAGTTTTAAATTAAAATTCTAATTACTTACGCCAAAAGTAAAATAATATACAAACGTAAAACTATTACAAAATATATATACATGTATTTTATATTTAAATTACATCAAAGCAAATAAAATTAGTTTAAATGTTTAAATATGAAATTAGACAATATTTCATGTTTTAATTCTTTACCATACACTACTTTGTTAATTATTCATGATTATTAAATAGAGCTATCTAATGTAAATTCTAAATTGGCAATGTATTTATTTGCTGGAATAAAGGAAAACACCTACATAAAAGAGATGTAGACTATGAAGCAAAACTCAGCTTTTGTTTGTGACTTTTCACAAATAATAAAAGATTTATGAAAAAATAAAGTGATAAAATTTTGTCTATAAAATGATACACTTTAGGGAAGGAGCAGGGAAGATGGCCGCAGAGTAGGAGGACCCTAGGCTTGCCTTGTTCCATGAACATAATTAGATAGTTATCAAATCATCCTAAACACCCCAGAAAATGACCTGAAGACTGACAGAACAATCTTGACAACTAAAGAGAGAGAAGAGGCTACATCAAAGAAGGAGGAGATAATAAGACGTGGTTTAGGGGAAAACTCATCCTGTCTATATCACATGGAAAGGAATCATTGTGAGAGAGAAAGGCGCACACAAGGGAACACACAAGGAATGTTTCTCCAAAGCTATTGGCTGGGAAAACAAGAGGAAGTGTATTTCATAAATTCTGGCAAGCAGTCAGGCTTCAGGCCCCAAGGTTTGAACGTCAGTGGGCTTGGCTGGGATACAGCCCAGAGGGCACTGTGCTGCAGTCACGGAGAAGGTAGGTAAACACCCCAGGGGAATACAGCATGGAAACAGCAATCTGAAGAGCACCTGGGGCACACAGTGGGAAGATTATTTGCTCCTCTGGGAGCATCCTTGAGAGGGAACATTCACCGACACACCTCTCTAGCAACAAAGGATCTGGCTGGCACCATTTCTCTTCCCCACCCTTCAGCATAAACAAAGAGCTACCTACAGAAAGCAAGACACCACCAACACTGGCTGCCTAACTTGCTTTCACCAAGCCCCACCCCTCTGCATTCCAGTGGAACTGCCCTACTCAATCACATTTGCCTCAATCCGAGCATGGGAAAACCAGCACAAAACCCTGCCCACACCACATTTCCCAAAAAGAGAGTTTTGCAGGGCCTCAATTGTAGTAAAGGTGGTGACAGGTGTATTTCACAAGCAGACCAGAGCACACCTAGTTAAAACTTGCCACCAGGGGGTGCCTGAGTGGCTCAGTTGGTTAAGTGTCCGACTTCAGCTCAGGTCAAGATCTTGTGGTTTGTGGGTTCGAGCCCCGTGCCAGGCTCTGTGCTGACAGCTCAGAGCCTGGAGCCTCCTTTGGATTCTGTGTCTCCCTCTCTCTCTGTCCCTCCTCTGCTCGCACTCTGTCTCTCTCTGAAAAATAAATGAACATTAGAAAAACAAACAAACAAACAAACAAAACTTGCCATATTCAGGCAAGGGACCAAACGCTGCTACAGCAGGCAAGTAGAACCTCAGCAAACTACTGGCCTGATGGATAGAGCAGCCAGAACACAATAGCAGAATGCACGTAGCACATAACAGAGCGAGGACTCCCTGAAGCGCCAGTCCCTGGGCACTATATGACCTCTTCTTCCTAAGGCCATTACTTTCAGAGGCATGAGACATAACTGACTTTTCGAACAAAGAGAAGAAGGCAGAGACTTAGACAAAATGCAATGTGAAGACAGAGGAATTTATTCCAAATGAAAGAAGTAGATGAGCCCATAGCTATGATCTAAGTGAAAACAGATGTAAGTAACATGCTTGATGGACAATTTAAAGCAACAATCATAAGGATACTCACTGGGCTTGAGGAAAGAATAGAAGACATCAGACAGTGAAGTCAGTGATTCCATCAAACATTATAACATTCATATTATAGGAGTTCCAAGAGGAGAGAGAGAAAGGGGGACAGAAAATTTACTGGAGAAGTAACAACTGCAAACTTCCTTAATCTGGGGAAGGAAGGAGAAATCCAGATCCAGGAGGCACAGAGAACTCCCATCAAAATCAACAAAAGCAGGCCAACATCAAGGCATATTGTAGTTAAATTTGCAAAATGTAGTCATAAAGGAAAATATTTTAAAAGCAGCTAGGCAAAAGATGTCATTAACTTGCAAGGGAAACCCATAATGCTGGCAATTTTTCAACAGAAGGTTGGCAGTCCAGAAGGGAGTGGTATGATATATTCACAGTGCTGAATGAGAAAAATTAGCAACCAAGAATAGTGTATCCAGTGAACCTATTATTCAGAATAGAGGGAGAAACAGTTTCCCAGACAAACAAAAACTAACGGGGTTCATGACCACTAAACCATCCCTGCAAGGAATATTAAAAGGGAATCTTTGAGTGAAAAGAAGAGACCAAAAGTGGCAGTAAAATGGTAGCAAACACAAAAGCAATAAAAATGAGTATTTCTGTAAAAACCAGTCAAGGTAGTCACACAAACAAAAAGGATATAAAATATAATAACGTATACTTAAAATGTGAAGAGGACAGAAGAATGGATTCAAACTTGAACAACCATCAACTTAATATAGACTGTTATTTTCAGAAGAGTTTATATAAAAACCAATAATAACTATAAACCAAAAATCACTAACAAACATGCAAATCAAAAAAGAAAGAAATCCAAATATTTTACCAAAGAAAATCAGCGAAACATTAAAGAGAGAAAGACAGAAAAAGATCAAAGAAAATATCTAGAAACAACCACAAAACAAATAAAAAATGGCAATTAATACGTATCTATCACTATTCATTTTGAATGTAAATGCAATCAATGTTCCAATCAAATCACATATGATGTCAAAATAGATAAAAGGAAGCCCTCATTCTGTTTCTTACAAAAGACTCCTTTTAGTAACAAAGATAACTGCAGATTTGAAGTGAGGGGATGCAGAAACATTTATCATGCAAATGGTTTCAAAAGAAAGCCAGAATAGCAATACTTAAATTGGAAAAGCTAGACTTTACAAGAAAGACTGTAAAAATAAATAAATAAATAAATAAATAAATAAATAAATAAATAAATATTGTAATAAAGCACAAAGAAGGGCACTATACAGGAAAAAGGGGGACAATCCAACAAGAGGAAATAACCATTGTAAATATTTGTGCACTCAACATCAGAACACTCAGGTATATAAAACAATTAATAAAAACCATAAAGAGACTAATTGATAATAATACAATAATAGTAAAGAATGTTAATATCCAACTTACATCAATGGACAGACCATCTAAATGGAAAATCAACCAGAAAACAATGGTTTTGAATGACACCCTGAACCAGATGGACTTCACATATATATTCAGAACATTTCATCCTAAAACAGGAGAATATACATTCTTTTCAAGTGCATATGGAACATTCTCCAGAATAAATAACACTATACGTCTCAAAACAGGGATGAGCAAATACAAAAAGAATGATGTCCTACCATGCACATTTTCTGACCACAACACTTGAAAGTAGAAGTCAATCACAAGAAAAAAATCTGAAAGACCACAAATATATGGAGGCTAATTAACATGCTGCTAAAAAATGAATGGGTTAGCCAGGAAATCAACGAAGAAAAAATACATGGAAACAAATGAAAATGAAAACACAACAGTCCAAAAACTTTGGGATGAAGCAAAATTGGTCATGAGAGGGAAATATATAGCAATACAGGCCTAGAAGAAGCAAGAAATATCTCATATAAACAACCTAACCTTACATCTAAAGGTGCTAGTAAAAGAACAATAAATGGAGTCCAAAGTCAGCAGCAGGAAGGAAATAATAAATATTACACCAGAAATAAGTGATATAGAAACTGAAAAACAATAGAATAACTCAATGAAACCAGAAGTTGTTGTTTTGAAAAAAATAAAATAAAATTGATAAACCTGTAGCCTGACCTATCAAAAAGAAAAGAGCAAGGACTCAACTAAAATCACAAATGAGAGAGGAGAAATAACAATCGACACCACAGATAATACAAACAATTGTAAGTGAATATTATGCAAAACTGTATGCCAACAATTTGGACAACCTAAAAGAAATAGATAAATTCCTAGAAACACAAACTACCAAAACTGAAGCAGAAAGAAACATAACCTACCAAAAACTGAAGAGAATGTGTACAGACCGATTACCAACAAAGAAATTGAATCGCTAATCAAAAAAAATTCCAACTAACACAAGTCCAAGGCCAGATGGCTTCACAGGTGATTTATGTAAAACATTTATAGAAGAGTTAATACAGATTCTTCTCAAACTATCCAAAAAAATAGCAAAGGAAGGAAAACTTCCAAATTCATTCAATAAGGCCAGCATTAGCGTGATGCCAAAACCAGGTAAAGACATTACTAAAAAAGAGAACTGCAGGCCAATATCCCTGATGAATATAGATGCAAAGTTTCTCAACAAAATAGTAACAAACTGAATCCAACAATACATTAAAAAAATCATTCATCACAATCAAGCGGGATTTATCCTGGGTTGCAGGGGTGGTTCAATATTCATAAATCAATCAACATGATATATCACTTTAATAAAAGAAAGGATAAGAGACATATGATCATTTCAATAGATGCATAAAAAGCATTTGACAAATTACAACATCCATTGATGATAAAAACCCTCTACAAAGTAGTGATAGAGGGAACATATCTCAACATAATAAAGGCCATATATGACAAACAGACAGTTAATGTCATCCTCAATGGGGAAAAACAGAGCTTTATCTCTATGGTGAGGAATAATACAGGGATGTAAACTCTCACCACTTTTACTGAACATAGTACTGGAAAGCCTAGCCCCATCAATCAGACAACTAAAAGAAATACGAGTCCTCCCAAATCGGTAAGGAAGAAATAAGGCTTTCACTATTTGTAGATGACATAATACTATATATAGAAAACCCAAAAGACTCCACCAAAAACATGTTAGCACTGACAACTGAATTCAGTAAAGTCACAGGATACAAATGAAACGTACAGAAATAAGTTGCATTTCTATGCACCAATAATGAAGCAGCAGGAATAGAAATCAAGAAATCAATCCCATTTACAATTGCACCAAAAATGATACGATACCTAGAAATAAACCTAGCCAGAGGTAAAAGATCTCTACTTCAAAATTATAGAACACTTTTTAAAGAAATTGAAAATGACACAAAGAAATGGAAAAACATTCCATGCTCATGGATTGGTACAACAAATATGGTTAAAATGTCTAGACTACCCAAAGCAATCTACATATTTAATGCAATTCCTATCAAAATACCACCAGTAATTTTCACAGAGCTAGAACAAACAATCCTAAAATTTGTATGGACCCAGAAAAGACCCCGAAGAGCCAAATTAATCTTGAAGAATAAAAGCATGGGACACCTGAGTGGCTCATTCGGGTAAGCATCTGACTGTTGGTTTGGCTTAGGTCAAACCCCGTGTCCAGCTCTGGGCTGACAGCATGGAGCCTGCCTGGGATTCTCTCTCTCCCTCTCTGTCTGCCCTCCTACCTCTCAAAATAAATGAACATTAAAAAAAAAAAAGAAAGAGTTGGCGCCTGGGTGGCTCGGTCAGTTAAGCGTCCACATTCAACTCAAGTCATGATCTCACAGTCCATGAGTTTGAGCCCCGCATCAGGCTTTGCGCTGACAGCTCAGAGCCTGGAGCCTGCTTTGGATTCTGTGTCTCCCTCTCTCTGCCCCTTCCCAACTCATGCTCTGTCCCTCTCTGTCTCTCAAAAATAAATAAATGTTAAAAAAATAGAAAAACAAAACAAAACAAAAAGCAAAGCAAAGCTGGAGGCATCACAATTCTGATAGTCAACTCTATAGTCAACTAATCATTGACAAACAGGAAAAAAATATCCAATGGAAAAAAAAAAAAGACAGTCTCTTCAACAAATGGTGTGGGAATACATGACAGCAACATGCAAAAGAATAAACTAGACCTCTCTCTCTGAACCAAACACAAAAATAAATTTAAAATGTATGAAAGACCTAAATTTGAGGCCAGAAACCATGAAAATTCTAGAAAAGCGCAGAGGGAGTAACTTCTCTGACATAAGCCATAGCAACTTTTTTTCTAGATATGTTTTGTGAGGCAAGGAAAATAAAAACAAAAGTAAACCATTGGGACCATATCAAAATAAAAAGCTTCTGTATAGCAAAGGAAACATCAAGCAAACTAAAAGGCAACCTATAGAATGGGAGAAGATACTTGCAAGTACTATATCTAATAAAGGATTAGGGTCTAAAATACATAAAGTACTTTTAAAGCTCAACCCTAAAGGGGTTAATCCAATTAAATTTTAATTTTTATTTATTTATATTTTTTAACGTTTTATTTATTTTTGAGACAGAGAGAGACAAAGCATGAACGGGGGAGGGTCAGAGAGAGGGAGACACAGAATCTGAAACAGGCTCCAGGCTCTGAGCTGTCAGCACAGAGCCCGACACGGGGCTCGAACTCACGGACCGTGAGATCATGACCTGAGCCAAAGTCGGCCGCTTAACCAACTGAGCCACCCAGGTGCCCCTAAATTTTAATTTTAATACAATTAAAAAAAATAGGCAGAAGTCATGAATAGGCATTTTTCCAAAACAGACATACAGATGGCCCAAAAACAAAAGATGCTCAATATCACTCATCATCAGGAAAAGGCAAATCAAAACCACAATGAGATACCACCAAACACTGGTCAGAGTGGCTAAAATATAGAAACAACATAAACAACAGGTGTGGGTGAAGACATGGAAGGAAAAGAAGCCTTCTGCACTGTGGGTAGGAATGCAGACTGCTGCAGCCACTCTGGAAAATAATGTGGAGGTTCCTCAAAATGTTAAAAATAGAACCACCCTATGATCCTGCAATCACATGACTAAGTATTTACCCAAAGAATACAATAATACTATTTTTGTATTTGTTAATTCCATTCACATCGTCCTCTGGACTGCCATCAAAGTATTCGTTTTATTTTATTTTTATTTTTTTGAAAAAAATTATTTTTTAATATGAAATTTATTGTCAAATTGGTTTCCATACAACACCCAGTGCTCATCCCAACAGGTGCCCTCCTCAATGCCCATCACCCACTTTCCCCTCCTTCCCCACCCCCATCAACCCTCAGTTTATTCTCAGTTTTTAAGAGTCTCTTATGGTTGGCTCCTTCCCTCTGTAACAGTCAGAGTGGCTAAAATGAACAAATCAGGAGGTCATAGATGCTGGCGAGGATGTGGAGAAACGGGAACCCTCTTGCACTGTTGGTGGGAATGCAAACTGGTGAAGCCGCTCTGGAAAACAGTGTGGAGGCTCCTCAAAAAATTAAAACTAAGAGTATTCATTTTAAAATGCAATTCTAACCATGTTCCTCCCCACACTACATCTTCTCAGTGGCACCTCATCCTGTCCTTACCTTTCATTTTCCCACACTTGTATTTTCTCATGTGACAATATTAAAATGTTGGAAACATCTGAGTTCTCTTCCCTTTCCCCCTAACCTTTTCCTTCCGTCATTGCCCTCACCACTCAGTCAACACAGCCAGGGATGTTCCCATGCTCACCGCATTCACTGTGCTTTCTTCACAATAAAGCTCTACCTTCGCTGTTCTCGCTGCCTCAAATGCTCATCTTCCACATTACCTTTTGTAGTATGCTATCATTTGTTATTCTTTAAAGCTCAAATAGACATCTCAGTATCAGAATATTGTGCTTGATATACTACATGTGATTAAATGCCTGTCTTTTATTTCAAGACTTATTTATTTTTAAGTTTATTATTATTATTTTATTTTATTTTATTTTGGGGGAGTGAGAGTGTGTGAACAAGCAGGGAATGGTCAGAGAAAGAAGGAGACAGAAAATCCCTAGCAGGCTCCGTGTTGTCAGTGCAGAGCCCAGTATGGGGCTCCATGTCGCAAATCATGATATCATGACCCCAGTCAAAACCAAGAGTCGGGCACTTAACCAACTGATCCACCCAGGTGCTCCAAGATCTATTTCTATCTTTGATATTCTATAGTTTGGAAATAGTATGCCGAGATATAATTTTTTGGCATTTAACCTGCTGCTGAGCTTTGTGGATCTGTGGTCTGCTGCCTGACATTGACTTGGTAAAAATTTAGTCTGTTCCTTTCTCTTTGTCTTCTTTTCTGGTATTCCCATTACCTATATGTCACACTTTTTGGAGTAATCCCACAGTTTTTGGATATCCTGTTCCACTTTTTTTTTAAAGTGTTTTTTTTTTCTTGTTGCTTTTCAGTTTTAGAAGTTACAACATAAAGAAGTTACGTATAAAGCTCAGAGATTTTTTGTTATGTCAGTCTGCTAAAGAGCTCATGAAAGGCATTCTTCATTTCTATTATAACTTTCTTAATCTCTAGCATTTCTCACTTATTCTTTCTTAAAGTGTCCATCTTTCTGTTTACATCACTCATCTGTTATTTCATGTTGTCTATTTTTTCCACTAGAAAAGTTAGCATGTTTATCATAATTATTTTAAACTGCCAGTCTGATAATTTCAATATTCATACCGTATCTAATTCTGGCTTTGACACTTGCTCTCTTTCTTTAAAATGGTTTTATCTTTTAGTATGCCTTGAATTTTTTGTTGAAAGCCAGTTGTGATAAACATGGGAAAAGTATCACAATGCTGTTTCCCATGGGGGTTTTCTGCTTGTGGGTCTCTACTCTGGTAAGTTGTGATTCTCTGCATCTACTTATGTCTTCAATTTGGGTGGCAGCAATTTGTCCTGTAACCTCAATTCTCTGAAAGACTTAAGAAGACTTGTTGATTTTCAATTTGCTCAGTTGTTTATATTTTGGTGGGGGTCGGCGGGGGGGGGGGGGCGGGCAGAGTGATGATTTCAGAATTCCTTTCATTCTAGACCAGAAACTAAAAGTGACAGTTTTTTCAGTGTCTGTTCTATCTCAATAAATGCATTTCTGTGAACACGTTCCTTAGAAAGCTGTATGTTACTCTAAAAGTTGTCTATATCAATTTTTAGTACAATTGTGTGTTTATTGTTCTTTTCTTCCTACTGAATAGCATGTAAGTATTTTGACAGTGGCTATTACATGGCTATTCAACTTCCCAACACTACAGATTAACAATGGTTGAGTGTTAAATGGTTTTGGAAGTGGATTACAAATAAGTGATAATTATAATAAAATATTATTTGTATATGTTATTAAGCTTAATTGAGGCTTAGATATTTGTCAATTTATCTGATACTTTTTTATAAATAGGTCTTATTCAGTCAAGACAGGTTAATTTACATTACAGAATCAAGAAATCCCTAAACCTCAATACCTTCAACCAGTTAAGTTCATTTCTTGTTTACATTCATTGATGATTGTCTGAAGGCTTTGATATATTTGGGTTTTGCTGAGACCTCAACAGGGTGACAGAATCAAATATCTGGAGTATCACTGATGAATAATGCACCAGCTTATAAGGTTTCTTCCTAGAACTAGCACACTTGATAGTTACTCATATTTCCTTGGCCAAAGAAGTCACATGACCATACTTAACTATGAAAGGAGCAAGAATTTGTCAACCCCCCATGTGTTGGGAAGGAAAAATATACCTTTGCTTTTTCCTGTTTTTAAAATTTATGTATTAGTATGTATCTTCTAAACAGGCTCTTCATAATAACTTGGCCCTACGCTTTGCTATTAAATGTGAACATCAAGACTCATTTCTTTCAAACATTTTCAGACATTTCTTATTACTGGTTATTTTTTTTTATTTTAAATATTTTTCTCTTTATTGTATGATGGTAAGAAATATTGAAAAAAAATCTTAAATTGCCTTTTGAGTACGTACTGTTTTTAGCCTAAGTCTGATAAAATAACTGCTGTCCCCAATAATTTAATTAAAAGTAGTTTCAAAATAATTGTTAGGACATAGAGGTAATATGCTATCATGGAAAAGAAGACTGCAAAAGAAGTCAGTAATGGATTGCAGCTTTGCACCTAATAATGGAGGGCCCTTGGGCACGTTATTTAACCTTTTAGGATGTCACAGTATGGTCTTTATAGTAAGACGGTTGAATTAAATGATATCTATGATTCCTTGCTGTAAAATTCTGATTTATGAGAATTGGTAATGAAGACATATTATATGGTTGCAACTTCCTCCTACCTGCTCTGTTTATAAATTGTCCAGACATTGAATTCTCAGTATTCCTAAGCCTGCTGTCTAACTTTTAACTTTACTCTGACTAACTGGGAAGATGAAACTAAAATGGATTAGCCCAATAGTGCATTTTCCTCGTCTACATTTGCCAAGAAACACAGTATCAGGAAGTATTAACTTTTCAAATATTATTATTACAAATTCACTGATTAGGAGTACATGCATTGAGTAGTTATTTTAGAAATGTGATTCAACAATATTTTTAAAATAATTCCCACTAATTTTAGGTGGTTTTAAGTTTTTGCTTGCATTAAGAATTCGGGGCGCCTGGGTGGCTCAGTTGGTTAAGCGGCCAACTTCGGCTCAGGTCATGATCTCGTGGTCCGTGAGTTCGAGCCCCACGTCGGGCTCTGTGCTGACAGCTCAGAGCCTGGAGCCTGTTTCAGATTCTGTGTCTCCCTCTCTCTCTGCCCCTCCCCTGTTCATGCTCTGTCTCTCTCTGTCTCAAAAATAAATAAACGTTAAAAAAAAAATTAAAAAAAAAAAAAGAATTAATTATACTAAATGTGAGTTTGATATTCATGAAATGTGTATGCACACAAATTTTTTCAAAAATTTTACATTTCAAACTTATATCAATAAAAAATTAAAGGAACCTGAAGACTGATTTTGGCACCAAAAGTTAGAGGAAGTAATTGAAAAGTGTATTTTATTTTTTTCTGAGGTAATACAATAAGCTTAATTAAGCAAAAGCAAATTGAGGGTTATATTATTATTATCACTTATGACTCAAATGTGAAAAACATATAGCAAAATTTAATTTAAGATATTCCTCACAATTTCTATATTAAAGATGCATTTTTAAGTATTTTTGTTTTAGAATCAATTCCCAAATCAATGTTTTTTGTTATCTTGCCTTATTTATATATCTTTACATTATACATCTTATATTAAATACAGTCATATTAAAAAAAATCTTATATTCACTTTATTCATCAATGTTCATAAGCCTATGTATGTGGGAATTTCATATTTTCCTAGATAATTTCCTCTCATATTTGCTACATTAAGAATTTAACTAGTTTTCCTTCCAGAGGTTCCATCTGTTCTGTTAATTTTTCTTCCTTTGCTTCCATATCCTCTATATTTTATCTTGTTCAAAGATCACTAATTTAAAAAAAATAATATGACCTGGTAGTATGTGTTTAAATCTATGACTCAATATTTAATACAGTGTCTTGATTAGTTTGCCTGTTTTCTTTGTAAGATTACTCATGTTATTGCCTTGCTAAAAGCCACCATTTAATATTGAAAATAAACTTTAAATGATATTTTGATACAGATTGAGTTCTGAAATCATATTACACTGGAGATATTGTGTAATTTCTAGTCTGGAGGACTGGAGTAAATATTTCTTCTTTGTATTCCCAATGTAGCTTTTTAGTCACTTAGAATTTAAGTGTATATTATTTGACTTTCTATTATGGAAAAGGTCTTTTAGGCCTATAATATTCATCAAATCTCAGTAAAAAATAACCAATTTAAATGCTGGAAGGGCCGGGAAGGTAAGAATTATAATAATTGTGGCATTTTCATTTTCAGACTGTGTATTATGGGAGATTATGTAGATTATTGAATACATTTAAACATAGTGGGCAATAGAAGAATTAAAAATGTAAATAATATTAAAAATATAGAGGAAAATTATGAAAAAATAAAGGACTAATATAATGATATTAAAATATTGAATGTATTTATTAATTAAAGATATTCAGTAGTAAAGTGTGCTTAGATACAAACAAGAATTCTTGTAATGCACCTACATATTTATTTTGTTGCCTGATGTTATGTTAACTCTTCTGTTCTCTGTTACATTATAGTCTACAGGGACTTTATTTACTTATTTTTTATACTCTGCAGAACATCATTCTGTTTTACTGTAGTGACAATACCAGACTAATCGACTTGGTTGTCAGGAATCTAAAAGTTGCTCTACGTATTTTGGAAGATGTGTGCTGGAAAGAGGGCAGGACAGAAACCATACGAACATTCTGGTATCTACCATATTAAAAGTTTTGAAGCTTTTAAAGATTTAGTGATCTGACATATGTTGGAACACCCTCTCTACGATAGAGAATAAGTAGTGGCAACTTCACCCCTACAGCTGAGGAAGAGGCAAAGTCCTTGTTGAGCCATTTGACTTGGAATGTTCACATGTTGCTTTAGGTAACTGCTCCATCCCATTCTTGAAGCTGCAAGTTTCCATCTGGACGCAGAGCAGGGGAAGTCTTTAGGACAAGTCTAAGCTGTGAAGCATGTAGTAATCTGCCATAAATCTTTGGTTATATGCCTCACTAGATCCACTGACAATAGACTCATAATAAAAATGTCATGTGGAGCCTTTGGTGACACCAACAGGAGGGCTATCGAATTCCCACCTTGATTAAGTGTATCTCACAGAAATTAAACTTGCTTTTTGGAGTATAAAATGTTTTTAGTAAATCATTGCTGCCACTCTCCTGTTTGTCTGAGGTACACTCCTTTCTGCCATATATTGGCCCAAACCTAGATGACTTTTCCTTTTGGCTTTGCAGCACAACTGAGGGGAAGGTGGAAGTTCTTGAAGAAACTCTACCAGAATAAAAAAAAATGAGTACAGGGGCACCTGGGTGGCTCAGTCGGTTGAGCGTCTGACTTCAGCTCAGGTCACGATCTCACGGTCCATGAGTTCAAGCCCCGCGTTGGGCTCTGGGCTGATGGCTCAGAGCCTGGAGCCTGCTTCCGATTCTGTGTCTCCCTCTCTGCCCCTGCCCCGTTCATGCTCTGTCTCTTTCTGTCTCAAAAATAAATAAACATTAAAAAAAAAAATGAGTACCAAAGTGGAAAGAAACAAAAAAGTAACATGTATTTTCTGGTCTACAAGCTGTTTACTGTTTTACTTCATTAAATAACTGTCATAGCAATAATCTTTGCTAAATTCTGGCCCAAGAATCTAAAACTTCTCTGGAAGCCATAGATATAGTATCCTAGATCCAGTTTCCAATGTGAGTGTAAATCTCTTCTCTAGGTGACTGGCATCATCTAGGAGATAACCAACACTAGTATAAAACTCACATACCTGTGCGCTGGCAGCCTAAGTATGTGAGCTTATTAAACTACGAGCGGGGCGCCTGGGTGGCTCAGTCGGCTAAGCGTCCGACTTCAGCTCAGGTCACGATCTCACAGTTCGTGGGTTCGAGCCCCGCGTCGGGCTCTGTGCTGACAGCTCAGAGCCTGGAGCCTGTTTCAGATTCTGTGTCTCCCTTTCTCTCTGACCCTCCCCCGTTCATGCTCTATCTCTCTCTGTCTCAAAAATAAATAAATGTTAAAAAAAAAAAAAATTAAACTACGAGCTAGTAAGCCCAGCAGTCATACCATATACAGTACTAAAAAGTATCATAGACCGGGACTGGGGTGGCTCAATAGGTTAGGAATTTGACTTGTGCTCAGGTCATGATCTCATGGTTCATGGGTTTGAGCCCCGCATCAGGCTCTGTGCTGACAGCTCAGAGCCTGGAGCCTGCTTCAAATTCTGTGTCTCCCTCTCTCTCTGCCCTTCCCTCACTTGTGCTTTGTCTCTCTGTCTCTCTCAAAATAAACATAAAATTAAAAAAAAAAAAAAGTACCATAGAGGTGATTCTATTGTAGGACCCAGATACCTGCTGATTTTAGTTCAACATTTGTGCCTGAATTAAAATATTTGTTTCATTCATTTTATATTTCCCTTGAGTCATCTATAACTTTTACCCACAAAAAACAACATGATGTGATTTTAAAAGATGGTTTTAATGATTCTCTTGTGGATAAATCACCCTGTAAACATTATATCTATAGTCAACATGGTTCTGTTGATATACTGCAGAAAAATAGCTCAAATGTTTTTGTTGATATACTGCAGAAAAAATATCTCAAATGTTTTCATTGTAATTTTGACGATAAAAGGCCTATGACCCTAATTAGTCAGAAAGCCATTTTAGTCCACTCTTATAGTTATTAACAGTTCATGAGAGCCTACAATGTCCCAGGCTTTATGCTAGGTATTTTAAACACATTATTAAATTTAATCCTCATTTTGTAATGTGAGTATTATACCCAATTACACACAAAAAAAGGAATTGGAGGTTAGGAAAGTGAAGCAAGCTGTATACATTTATGTACCTGAAAAATATTAGGGGTGGTTAAGTCTATGCAATTGGAATAAACAGTTTTACAATTTTTATTCTCTCGTGGGAATTTTTTTGTTTCCTGTCTAGAGATAATATAATCCTACTATAATTTGGTAAGTGTTGAACAATAAAAAAAATCCAAACAAATTTAATATTTTTTGCTTAAACTATCAGCTTTTCTGATACAAAATTGATATTCAATTTCACTCCTTTTAAAATTTTTATTCTTGGAAAACTATTATTAAAATCTGCTAATTTGTTTGAAGAAAATAAGATTCTTACAGTGATAGATGTCCTTTTCATTTATTTTTTAAACTTGTCTAAGTTAAAAGCAAGCCTGTTTCCTGAGAAAAATAAATTTAATAACATGTGTACTGAAAATAATAGATACATAACTGATATTTCATCTAAGAATTTTGTGATTAAAACCAGAATACTTATAGTCATTTGGAAAAGAAAAAAAAAATGGTATGTTGAAAAGGTCTTTGAAACTGTTTCCAATTACTAATCAAGGATTATAGGATGATTGTCATATTCCTTTAGGGTAGTAAACTTAGTATATAAATACACAATTTCCTATGTAATCATTTTAAGTTAAGAAGTATTCAAGTCACCATTCATAACTTTTATTAATACATTTATGAAAGCTGTGTAGAAATAGGCTAAATAACGGTCAGTATCAATCAGTGGTGCTCTACATTTCATTCTTTTATTTATTTGTTAAACTATTGATTTATTATTTTTCCCTTCATTTATTTCTTTCACTAGGATCAGATAACTTAATGACAAGAATTTTTCAGAAAGCACCTCTCCAAATATACGTCCACAGCCATATCAAGAAGTCAATAATTTGGAGATGCTGAATACCTATTGATAAAATATAATCAGTTAGATGAGCTAGACCAAAGAAGTTTTATAATACCCAAGTGTTTTGATGGAAATGGTATAACACAATCTGATATTCACTGAAACAAAATTTGTGTTAAATTTCATATTCATACACGCATTCATTCAGCAATAAATTCTAGCACTGCATATACTTGAGATGATTAAGAGCATAGGTCTATCCTTAAAGAATAATGTCCTTTTCAGACCCAGGCATAGGAGTGGTGATTGAACCTCTTGACTTCCACAATAAGAGAAGAGTTTCTTTGTCAAGTTATGCCTTGGGCGATTTACAAATAGCATTACATAGAAATAGTAAGTGATTGATATCTTTGTGCTTCTTGACATTGTTAAAACACAGATCCAACATCTTAAGTTTAAGGGTTACCTATAACAAATGTTATGAGAAACAGTCATATTCATCATCATGTGCGGGTTTACACTCAAGAATCAGTAGACAACTCTTTGTTGAATTTAAGTGAATAGCCTCTTGACTCTGCAGAAATAGTTCTTAAGCTGAAAATCTCAATGCAGTGTAATACTTTACTCAAACCATCAGAGAAATGATTTGGAAATGACTGTTTGGAGTAAGGAAAAACATAACATCCATTTAGTATTCTAAACTATGCTTCAAATCCTAGCTGTGAGTTTAGAGGAGGGAATAATAAATTGTATGTAACTTATGTGGTACAAAGTAGGGCAAACAGCATAGAAATAGTGACCCATGAAATTGGGATTGGAAATTCTCTTTTTAATTTGTATCTGAATGTGGATGGCAGCATACTTGTGCTTGTTTCCTGTGAATCTCACGATCAAACCACTGTTATCATATTATAGCACAATTTACATTTATATATTAATGCCTACATAAAAGCACTAGAAAATATTCAGCGGTTACCACAATTATAAGGTGAAGACACAATCTAAATTTCTTTGTATAAATAATTACTTTCAGACAATCAATCTTTGATAGACTGATGTTGTGTTTACTAAGTTAATATAATAAAAATGAGTAGTTATTAATAATGTAAAATGATAATAAATGCCCTAGCTTTGAAACATGATTCCTCTATCTTATATGCAAGCAACTCCATGTGACTAATTTTCTTAATTACAAAATTTAAAAAAAGTCATCATCATTATGATCTAATGAGATTATACTTAACATTAACTATTATTCTATGTAAAGGACTTTGTAGTCAACTAATAAAGCTGTACTTACTATCTTTGCCAAATAGCCCCTTTATTAAATACACCTCCTTTCTTTTCTGACTGAACTCCTCCATAGTGCTTGACTTTGGTGAGAATGAAGTTTGTGAATAACAGTTACTTCTTGACTGTTAAATTTATGTTTAACTTCTATGCTATTATAAGAAATGTTAACCAGGTTTCTTTTCAGAAAAAAACATAGGGATTTGTGTTTTATACTGGAGCAAGTTATGTTATGGAAAGGGTATGACTTGTTGCTGGGAGGTATGGATTTAGACATTGTCTGCGTAACTTTTAGTTATGTGACAGTGGACAAATCATTTATTGTTCTGACTTTTAGTCTCATCATATAAAGTTCTGGGGTTTAATATAAAATATTATAACCGGTAACATGAACTGTTTCCGTTAATTCTGGTCTTCGGTCTATTGAATTCTCTAATATGTCTCTTACTAAAATGAATCGTTCTTATGAAACATCTACCTGTACATACTTATCTACAAAGGAACAGTGTTTCTCTCTAAAACCTATTTTGCTATTAATCAGTCTCGACTAACATTACAGATATTCCTAAACATAAGTAATCTATTACACTAATCATAAAGGAACAGTATTAGTCTTTATATTATACTAGTAGTTATATTAGGAGCTATTTTTACTAGTAGCTTAGATTAGTGGTTATTCCTTTGTGCCTTTGGCAAATAATTCATTTACAACAAAACATATTTTAGTTCACAACAAATGTAAAACTTATTTCCCTCAAATTTAGTCATTAAGGAAATTTTACATATACATATTACTACCATATCATAGAAGATAATATCACAGCATATTGTTTGTTTCTCATACACACTTTTTTTTTCCCAGATATGTTTCTGGTGACTAACATGTCTACAAAATATCATACAGGAATAAATATCATGATTCTATAAGGCAAGGAGCAATACATTCCCCAGTTTATCTTTTCTGGTTCTGAAATTAAAAATGACTGATGCTTCCTTTTAGAAATGTATATACATTGGGGTGCTGGGTGGCTCAATTGGTTAAGCATCTGACTATCAGCTCAGTTCATAATCTCATGGTTTGTGAGTTTGAGCCTCTCCTTGGGCTCTGTGCCTGGAGCCTTCTTCGGATTCTATTTCCCTCTCTCTGACACTTCCCCACTCATACTTTCTCTCTCTCTCTCTCTCTCTCTCTCTCAAAAAAATGAATAAACATTACAAAATTTAGAAATGTATATACATTAATTCCCCAAATATAATAGTTGTAAGTGAAACAGAAGTAGAGGAGTATATTTGGGTCTGGTAGATTATCAAGAAGCAGAACATCTTTTTTGAGTACACGCTCTTTTTATGTGAGTAATTTGAATTATCTGCCTGGATTTTTCATTAAAAGACACAAGAGAAAGCATGGCAACATTAAGATACTTAAAATGTACCTAAATAAGGACCCTTCTTTCTGCCCTTTGGAGCATAGCTCTTAGAGTTCCCATACTGTTTTCTATCTATTACAGTAAAATTTTCTCTTTATTTATTTTGAAACTGTTTCTGTTCCATAGAAACCAGTTTAGTACCAATAATGCTAACTGTAAGTCTGAAATAAAAAAAAAAATGTCTAAAATCAAAAATCTGTTTAACTCATTTGGCCGTAGATTCTGGCAAAATCTGTTAGCTCAAACTAATATAGGCTACTTACAGACTTCATTACTCCCTTTGGAATGAACATTCATATATTCTACTAAGAAATAATAATATACAGCTGCCCAGACTCCAGTAGGGTTAGTAGATAATACAAAATGTAAAATTCTGAAATACATTAATTTTCAAGATTTTTTTTACATTTATATGCTTATTTCAATAATTTCCATACTTATTGCTGGTTTTGACTTCTTATATCCATTGCCAAAATAGTTTGATTTGAAAGACTTCATTCCACTGTAATATTAAATTAAGCTTTTTAAAAAGCACACAAAAGCAAATATTTGTCACCACATTTCCTTCATTTTTATTTAATAAATAATCAGGGATACCATTCTAAGCCATGACTTATTCTTCAATTCATTTCAATGCAACATAAATATTTAAAAGTGTACTAGAGGTTCTGCAATATTTGGTACAGTTACATACACACAAAAATATTATTTCCTAAGTGCCTAGTTGTACATTTACCAAAGCAATCAGGAAACAATTCATGAATATTATATGATATATTGCTAAATTGTGTACAATGAAGTTCTAAAAGCTATTGGGCAAAGAATATGAATTATGCAATAGATTTTGGTATCACTAGTAAATGTACACTGAAACAGAACTGACTTACCCTTCTGACATAAGAATGAGTTTTATGAGATGCCATCCAGGTAGTATATTGTGACATACTTAAAATTCATGAACTGTTCCTTCCATCTCATCCAAGTTGATATCAGAAGGATATGACAATCCAACACATGGGACATAAAATTCTTCATAAAACATTACAACGTGATGTAGAAGGTTTCAGGCTGTTTCCTTACTCTGCTTAGAGTCATTAGAATATTTCGATTTTATTTGAAGCCACAAGTGGTCTTAATGCATAATATTTAAACGTTTTCTTCTACAAACTGTGCATGGTCTTTATCTCAACTTTCAAGTGTTCAGACACGACTTTGCAAACAAAACATAAAGAAATTTTATTTACAGAACTTGTGAATTGTTAGGTGAATCATATGAATCCAAAAATTAGCAAAGGTTCAATAATATAGACAGTATGAGGAATTTTAGTCTGGATATAGTGCTTAAAGCCTTTTTAGGAAGCTAAGTTGAGCTAAACTATCTGCACACAACTGAATTTTAAAGAAAATGCATAAATACATATTTATCGGCGTTGCTTTGATAACATACGTACAAACACAAAAGAAAAAAAAAAACATAAGGTGGCTTTGAAAAAAGTAAAAGAGTTTTCAGATTCTACTAAATAGCCACTTCCTGGAAGCATGTACACAAATGGGTATACATGTAGTAGATTTTCTACACAAATAGAATTTTATGGTATTTATTTTAGAAAACATTTCAGGGAATAACACCAATGAATAAGCAGTTGAAACTGACAAAACGGCAAGTTCTAAAGCAAAGAGTGACTAGTGTTTGCTCTTCAAAGTGAAATTGAATAACTTGCATCCTTAGGTTCCTTCTTCATTCCTGTTTTTCTCATCATGGTTGGCTGATGCATTGCTACCCACTGGGGCAATGCCACTAATGCTGTTGCTGCAATTGCTGCTGCAATGGCATCAAAAGACTTCTTCAGGCTATTATGCCAGGTATAAAAGCAAGACACAAGTTCAATCTGGACCCCTGAAGAGACTGTCTCCGCGGTCTTGTCAGCTGTAATCTCTCTGAAAGCTCCTGTTCATCAGGTCGAGCCTAGAGCAAATAGCAAATCCCAATAGGTAGTCTGTTCAAGAGAATAGAAAAATCAGTGGAATTAGAAGGTTTTATGGCCAGTCAATCAAAGAACGAGGCAATTTTCCCATTTTTATCTAGTTTCTAAACATTTTCCTTGGCTAGTTTGTAGGCACAGCCTCTGAAAATTTTTTGAAAAGTCAGTGCTTATATGCTTTACCACTTACTTTTTTTTGTACTGTACTTAGAAATTACTGTCTTTAAATAGTACCGAACTTCTGAAGACAAGGGAAATACATTTTAACCAATGAAATCAAATCTATAATGTATACTTTAGTACAAATAAACAAATTCCACTTGGATTATATATGTTTCCTATAATAAAGAAAAGTGTTTCTTATTTTGTTGCCGTATTATAAAATCTATTGCCTATAACGTATATTGGCATATTATTGCCTTGTCGATACACATGACAAAGATTGACCCAAAAATCTATTGACAACCTATTTCAACCGAGTCAATTTAATTTAGTCCTATAGATATACTTTGCAAGAAAACAATTATTTTCAAGCACATGTTAATAAATGTATCATTTATGTTTAAATAGATTTATCTCTCATATTTTAGTGGTCTAACACAATATTGTTAGTTTATAATTATTACTATTAGTAAGATAATAGTAATAATAATACTGATAATATTTTGGGCCACAAATTTATGAGATGAAATCTAATTAAATATAAAAATATATTTATTAACATGCTTTTTGGCAATTACTTTTGGAAACTCTTTGATTTCTAAGCTTAAAAGGTAAAAATAACCTCTAAGTAAGAGGTAAAATACTACCAGTGTTCACATCTTCTCAATATCTCTTTATTGTTTAGGGTTTGTAATAACCCGTAAGTGTAACCGCTAACCTTTAACAACCTTCACCATTGTTTTCACTTGGAAGGACAACCCTTTTTTTAAGCAGGAAGGGGTCACACAAAATTCTAGATGTCCAAGAAGAAACTCACAATAACTTCCCATAAAAATCGCCATCATTGGAATGCCCGTGTTGTGGATGAATAGTAGAAGCACACCCTCATCATTTGATGGACTGTTTTTCAGGTCTAAATTTTGTAAGTAGTCAAAAATGTGAATCTAAGCATTTCAAATATTATGACACAAATTCATATGCATATGTTATGAAACAAATTCAAATTTTTATATCATTAAATAAAATCATTTTTATAGTATATTGTTTTCTAACCCTATAGTTTTTTTTTTTATTTTTATCTCTTTTCTCCTTTTTAAATACATATTTATTGTATAAATGCACAAGTGCACTATTTGGCCATGTTATAGACTGGGTTTGCACGTAGAATTTGTGTGACTTATTAGTGATTTGAATAAAAACAAGTGTTATCCCTAATGAAACAAAGCCATATAACATTTGTAATTGTCTTAGCAATCGAACTAGCTATTTGGGGAAAAAAAGTTCTTAAGCACAACTGGTAACTTCCTAGCTACTGGAAAGTAAACTGGAAAAATACATTTTAATATGTAGATTCATAAATACGACAATTTCTATCTGAAAGAAAAGTGCAGGTTACTTCTTTTTGTTAGTATCTTGTGTGGAGAATGTATAAATTACCTCTTCTAACACCTGTTTTGTATAATGAAAAATGTAAGTTAATTAGATATGTTAGATTATGATATTCAATAAGTACACCATGAGAATCTGAAATTCTTGATTCTTTCATAAATAGTAATTTTAAAAAGTTTAATGAGAAAACATTTATGATCATTGAATTCATTAACTTTGATTTACAATAGTTTAATTCTATTACTCTTAATAATTAAATTATTTTATAATTTTCCAAAGATACTAGAATATTCCTTTATTAAATGTGAGAATAAAATTGCCAAGTCTTATCTTTGATTCGAAAAAAAGATAAATTATCTGATGTTATTTTGTACTTTTTTCACCAAAAACCATAATAGGCCTCAATTCTAAATTGAAATTCAGGACATTGTGGAACCATAACTTTCTGCTTATTTAAGTCCTTTGAAAGTTTTAGGAAAACTACATCTCATAAAACTTTTAGTTATCTTTTTTCCTTTCTTAGATATGTTATATTATGTCATAAAATAATCTGTAACATACTGACACGTATTATTGATATTAATAAGAAATAGGAGAAAGATAGTTTCTAAGTAATATAAAACAAAATTTGAAGACAACAGCAATCCAAAATTATCTTCTTTATATCTATGCTAAGAATGATTGTGCATCACTATACTGAACCTGAAATGTGTCGATATGGGCTCAGAAAGTTTTAAAATATAACAATTATAATTTTAAAGATTGATTAGATCATGAAGAAAGTATTTAGAACTGTTATATAAAGTACTCCCTCAACCACTGAAGCATTAAACATTACTCAATATGGCTTTGTCATTTACAAAAGAGAATTAAAATGTGGTATTCAGATTTTTTTTTTGGTTCCTTCATGCTTTTATTAGTATTGTCTCAGCCAAAAACTTGTCAAATTTTTACTCTGTATAGCAGACAAGATATCTGGAATAACTACACTAGAATAAAAAAACAATCTTAAATGTGACATCAAAACTCTAACCATAAAAAACTAAGTACAATTTGGATATTTTAAATTAAAAAAAAAATTGTTGAGGGGGCCCTGGGTGGCTCAGTCAGTTGAGCATCCGACTTTGGCTCAGGTCATGATCTCACAGTCTGTGAGTTCGAGCCCTGGGCAGGGTTCTGTGCTGACAACTCAGAGTCTGGAGTCTGCTTTGGATTCTGTGTCCCCCCTCCCCTCCCTGCCCCTCCCCCACTCATGCTTTGTCTTGCTCTGTCTTTCAGAAATAAATAAATGTTAAAAATTTAAAAAAATTGTTGAGGAGTAAGGGGCAGAGAGAGGAAAAGAAAGGGATTGAAAAAGAGAGAGAAAGAGATACTAGACAAAGTATACAATAACATTTATTTATTTATTTATTTATTTATTTATTTATTTAGAGGTGAAGAGAAAGGGAGGAAAAGAATCCCAAGCAGGCTCTGTACTGTCAGCCTGGAGCTTGAGACGGGTCTCAACTCTACTAACCATGAGATCATGACCTAAGCTGAAGGCAATAGACAGGCAAATGACTGAGCTACCCAGGTACCCCTAAATTAATGTATTTTAGATGCATGGTTGATGTGGTCGGGAAAAAAAAATATTAAACATGGAAAGTGACAGGAAAACTGAAAATGACTAAGCCAAAGAAAAGAGTGAGTTCAGAGTCTGATAAATGTCATCTGTCAATGTTTATTAATCTAGATATTTGGTTTTATTGGTGATAGGTCAGAAAGAGATTGCCACATAAAGCCCCCCACTCTTGAAAGTTTAATCTTCAATGTATAATTAGGAAAAATTAAACACAGCAAGACCAAACTTTAAAGGGAAATAATATGAATAGAAATGTTTCATTTTCTTGGCCTTGACTCTGTGTGATGGTGGAAAGGAAAAAAGCATAAGCTGAGAATTTGTGACATAATCATAATTCCATTTTCAGTTGGTTTGAGGGTGGGTTTTGCATAACTGTTGCATAACTGTATTGCTGAGGGTGAAAGGCACACATAATAACAAAATATTTGTTTTAAAGTCATTTAAAGCTCTTGTTGCTCACAGAAAACTAGCAGAAACAAGAAAAAGTAATCTCTAAAATATATACCATCATAAAACACCTTACAGAATTCCAAGACCGTGGAGCACTTGGGCGGCTCAGTTGGTTAAGCATACAGCTCTTGGTATCATCTCAGGTCATAATCTTACATTTCGTGAGTTCAAGCCTCACGTCGGGCTCCACTCTGACAACATGGATCTTGCTTGGGAATTCTCTCTCCCTGTCTCTCTGCTCCTCCCTAGCTTGTTCTCTCTCTCCCTCAAAAAAATAAATAAACATAATTTTTTTTAAAAAATCCAAAACTTAATATACCATCAAACATGAGTAAATACAAGAAAAGAAGAAAAAAATGCCATGAGCAACAGCAACAACAAAACATTTTGACAGTACAGTCTAGAAAATGCTTTCCTACATGTTCTGATTAACAATGTAGGTGTCATTGCAGTGCTGCGAGTGGAGAAAAAAAATGGCCTTTCTAATAGATACTCAAGCAGTTGGGAAAAATAAACTTTGGCTTATTTCTTTCACCATGCATAAAAATCAATTCCAGATTGAATGAGCCTTAAATGTAAAAAAGTAAAAGAATATATATTTTTTAGAAGGTAATATAGGAAAAAATTCTCTTTACATGAAATTAGGAAACAATTTCTTAAATGTGACACAAAAGTGTCTAAGCCTAAAAAATGTGGACAATTTGGACATTATTAAAAGTTTCAAAAATCTGTTTGGAGAGAAGAGGCAGAGAAGTGGAAGGGAGAGAAAGATAGATGAGAAAGAGATAGAGAAGGAAAACTGAAATACAAATATAGGGGCACCTGGGTGGCTCGTTGGTTAAGTGTCTGATTTCAGCTCAGGTCATGATATCATGGTTCACAATTTAAAGCCCCACATGGGGCTCTGTGCTGACATCTCAGAACCTGGAGCCTGCTTCAGATTATGTGTCTCCCTCTCTTTCTGTCCCTCCCCTGCTCACAGTGTCTCTTCTGTCTCTCTTTCTGTCTCTCTCTGTCTGTCTCTGTTTCTGTCTCACTCTCAAAAACACATAAATATTTAAAAATATTTAAAAAAAGGAGTACAAATATAAAATCACATTGAGATAATACTACAGATCCAACGAATTTGCTTATATATAACAAAATGATTGTCTAAGATAATTTTTAAATGGAAAACATATAATCTATTCATTAATATTCCTCTCATCAGATATGTTTCCTGTAAATAGGAGAACAAGGTAATTTTTCTGATAAGTATCCACCCCAAGACTATACACCATGAATAATTCCTGACAGAAATGCTACCAGTATTTTCAACAGCTCAGGATACATTTTTGAAATAAGTTACAATTTCACTTAATATATATTAGCACTATCTCCACAGACTTTATCATATTGTATGCAGGCTTCTATTGCTGGGATTAGCTACCAATATAAAGGAATATATATAATGAAGAGTAGTTCTTTTGATACTGAAAAAATAAAAATTTGGTCAACAGGTATAGATAATACTCCAAAAAAACTGAAATGATAACTTGTCTAGCTCCTACCAAAACATTAAAGGTTATCAGTAATAACTGAATAGCTAAAGAATAATATTTGAAGGATAAAAAGTGTGCCTGGAGGGGTAAACTCAGAAAAAGAACTAATAGAATTGATAGATTCCTAAATATATGCTTAGATTTAAATAAAAAGTATGAAGTGCTATGTACCAGATCTTCATGCTTCCTTAAATTATCTGTCCTTTTCTAATGTATCCCAACCTCCTGTTCAGTTGTGCACCCTCTACATGAATACAAATGCCAATGCTCAGCTTTTTTTTTTTTTTGTACTTGATTCACAATTTTAGCTTGACTTTTAAGCTCAGATATACCTCCTACTAGGCTAAATTTTAAACTATGCATCCTACTCATTATTTCCACATTTTTTAATGAAAAAAAAAAAAGAAAATGTGTTAACATTTTGATCTAAAGTACCGAGAAAAACCACCAGTGTAAAACCATAGTAAGCAAAGCATGCCCTGCTGAGGAACTGAGGAACAGAGCAATCCACATCAGGATGCAGAATAACATGTGAGGAAGAAGGAGAAGCTGATGAGGCCATAGTGGCCACTCTAAGGCTATTATTCTTCAACTCAAAGATAAATGGGAGTATATTGCTGTGATTTTCATCGGAAAGGGATGAAATGGAATTTTCCGATTTGTAATTTGATAAAACCATATTTGCTGCAGTGTGGTTGTCAGTTGGAGGAAAGCTGGGACAGAAGAAAGAAATTAAGTTAGAAGGTTACTGCAGTATGCAAAGCTGAAGGTTAATTTGAAAAGGGTAGCCTGATGAAAATCTTGAGTAGAAAGAGAGCAACTTAACTGATAGAATTAAAACCAAGAGGGCTGTGTTTCAATTTAAAATAGTGAGAGTAGGAGACATTAAAGCAAAGTCTTATATTTTAACTTACGTAACAGAATGAAGGTGATGCCATTTATCAAGAGAGGCAAAACAGATGGACAATTGCTGGGTTTGGAAAAGATCATTAGATTAAAACTTTGAATACGTTCATTATATTCGAGGGATTTTTGAACTAGGGATATGAGGATTCGTAGACGGAACTGGATTCTTCAGTCTGAAGGTAAGACAGTCACTGAAAAAATGCTCATTGTTTTTAGCAGAATGGAAGCCTTTTAAGCCATTAACAAGAGTTGATTCAAGGAAATGTCAACACAAAACCCAGATTATGTTGTTCTAAGAAGTGAAAGGAAAGGGAGAAAATGGAGCGGGTATATGAACAAACCTTTATAGGAGGGAAGCACTATGAGGGACTACTGGGATTACATTATTGGAGTTATTGTCTAGATGCAGATTAAATTGTTATAATGGGGAGATGGCATTTCAATACAAAAAACAAAAGGAATAATGACTTCAGAAGGTTTCCTATGACTGAAATAAGAAAGAGTTGGAACTGAAAATTCAATACAACTTTTAACCTCACCATACATAGAAAAGAATTTACACTGTAAGAACACGACACATGACACAAAAAATCTTCACTGTGTATGTCCACCCTCCATCCACATGACTCTAACCCAGACGTCTTATTTCTCATTTTCTGTCTCTTTCTTTTCCAAGCAGCTGGTCAGCAGGTTCAGGTCATTTGCCACCTAGAAGCAGCCTTGTAAACATTTTAAATATATTCACTAATTTAAGGATCACTGAAACCTTATAATGTAGGCATTAGTATTATTTACTCTTTTGTAATAATGAGGGGAAAGTGTTGTTTGCCCAGTCACACTGTAAGTGGTAGAGCCAGGAACTGAACCCCGGCAGTATAATTCCTGTGACCCCATGCTTATGAGCTTTAGGCAGATTTAGCTTTCCATAGTCAAGAAATCTGGACAAATGTATGTTGGACCCTTGCCAGGTTATTCATTCCACCCTTATGGTGCAAGAATCCAGGAGTGTTTAAGGAAAACAAACAAGTGTGGAGAAAAATCCCTTATCTCAAAATTTCATTTGCTGTTCCCAGTTGAGTTTAACTGTTCTCTGATTAGCTAATAGACTACTTCTATTAGATACGACTGAAAGTTATTATTAGGCATGTTTGATAGAGCCAGCCTATATGGCCTCAAAATAACATGGATAAAAGCAATTTTGACCCTGCCTCTTGTGATACAGAATTCAGAGGCAAAGTAAATGAGTTCTTAAATTCCTCTAGTCCAATTCTGTCACAAGACTGTGATGGAATTGCATTTTCAAGTGAAAAGGATTTTACATGTAATTATTACTCATTCTTATTCATGACCAACTTGGCCCATCATGATTAATTTGCAAATAAATGATACACAATTAAATTGATGTACAGTGTTCTAATTGCTGAGTGCATTTGCCTATAAATAAAGTGTTTTTCCAGAGTGTTTATTTCCTTTTCTTCTTCTGAAACCTATGCATTAAAAATTGTGACCTTAACATTTCTTAATCTCAGTGTAATATTGGAGTGAATTAGAAGAGGTGATCTTTTCCCACACATCTTTCAGCTCAAAGAACATATATGTTCAGTGTCTGAATCCATATTCATAGAAACTATTGAGAATTTATATACTATATTATCACAATCTAAGGAATTGGATTCATTTGATTAAGTATTCCATTTCTTCGGCTTTTATTTTCTTATTTTCCTAATAAGTACAGAAAAAAAATGCATGGAGAAATAAACCTAAGGTAAAATTAAAGAAGAGTCTACATATCTTTTTTTTTTTTTCTGAAACATGTATCAGTTGGAGGCCATTTCTATTAGCTATCTTTAGGAATTATGCTTCAGTTTTTGTGTTTTTGGAGAAATTTTGTGATAATAAGGAAATTTTTCCTATACACAAAAAGCTTAGAGTTAACAAATACTTAGAGTTAAGCTGATCCAATTTAGGTTCTCTGGTGGATTATACTTTCACTGAGTGGCATTCTAATCTGATTTAACAAACAGTGGCATGACTGGTTCTAGTAGGAATTGGAATTTGAAAATTTTATGGCTATGATCTTCTGTTTGCAAAGAAAGATACTACAAAATATAAAGTGATAGTCTCAGAATGCGATTCTGATGTGCTATTCACACTTGTAAAAGGGGAAAAGTACATTGAATGATTATGTTAAGTTTTATGGAGGACGATACATTTTACTTTACATTTTACTTAACCTGTACTTCCTAAAATCTTCAAAATGCATGCTGAGGCCTTCAAATTAAGACAATAGACCAAGCAAAGTTACAGATATGTCAAAGTGGGGAAAAATACATAAAAAGCACAGATGAAGTTAGCTCGATTAAAGGAAAATGCATAAAATGGGATGTGTCTTCATTCTGATTCTTCAGTTTCTCACACTATTTTGTTTCTAAAATATTACTCTTGTCCAGTCACCTGCTACTATTGTCCTGTCCAATGATCAGCTCTAAGCCCACATATTTGGCAGCAGTAACAACTTCTGACTCAATCATTCTCTTCCTTAAGCACCATGTTCATTTGGCTTCTGTGGTATCATAATTCTCCATGCCTATCTACTCCACTGGCATTTCTGTCTCAGCCTTCTGATATGTATTATTCTCATTCCTGAACTCCAACTATGGTCATGGCTGGTATTTGTCCAAGGGCCTTCTCTTTCTCTATCGTTCTCCCTGCTAAGTGATATCATCTGGTGCCATGTTTTCAATTACTATCTCTACACTGATAACTCCAATTTGTATTACCAATTCAATCATCCTATCCAAATTACATACTTGAATGATTTCTTAAATATTAAATAGGCAGCACAAAATTAACATGCCCATCTCCAAATTTGAATCTCACTCCCCTGACTTTTTCTGTTTTTTTTTTTTTTTTTTTTGCTCAGGATTTTAAAAAATACCCATTTCCCTTTTTTCCCCACATCAAATATCAGATTTGTTAACAAACCCTTTTGAAATATCTAAAATCCAACATATTTGAGACTTTCTCTACACTTCTCTAGTTCAAGTTATCATTTTCTACTAGTTGTCCTGTTTCAATAACCCCATTGCAATCTATTCTGTACACAAAAAACTATAATACTTGTGGAATTAAAGTCTGGGTTACTAATTTCTTTATGGAGGAGTAACATATTGACTCTCTTGAAGATAGAAATTGTAATTAGTAGACGAATACAGATAAAAACCAAAATAAATAGAAACTACCAGAAGGCTTTGGAGAGTGAACAAAATAGGCAGATTTCAGAGAGGAGATGATGCGTGGAGAGAGCAAATAGCATAGGGTGAGTGTCTGATTTTCCTGGCTCTGCCACCTCACAGACTTCCTGGACTCTGGCTTAACATATCACAGGAATGAGTCAACACTACCAGGGCTCCTAGACAGGCTTGAAGAAGTTCATGGAAAGGAGAGAGGCAGAGGAAGGTAACCATAAAATGTTTGTATAAGCTCTACCCAGGTCTCAGGCTGTCTACATGTCTACCAAGGTCTCGGGGTGACATCTGAACCAGGCATTTGAATAGTACACTAAACTAAGATTTGAGCTTCTACTCACTGTAGCCAAAAGAGACTTTGCGCCTTGAGTGTAGTAATGTTAATTGCCTTGTAAAATAGATATATCAACAGTCTTCAAAGGAATATAGTAGAAATAATAATCCACATGGTAATACATTTGTATTGTCCATTGTATAGTTCAAAATTACTCAACATACAAAGAAACATGAAAATGTGCTCAAAGGAAAAGACGACCAATATAGTTTACCCTGTGATGATGCAGATATTAGAATTATAAAACAAAGACTTATTAAATTTTATTTAAATCCAAGTTAGCTAACATATAGTGTATCAATGTTGTCAGAAATAGAATTTAGTGATTCATCACTTTATATAAAACACCCAGTGCTCATCCCAAGAAGTGTCCTTCTTAATGCCCGTCACCTATTTAGCCCTTTAAAGCAGCTATTATAAATTTGGTCAATAAGGTAAGCATTTACTCTTGGTGTAAATAAAAAGATAGAAAATCTGAGAAATAGAAATTATTGGAAAGGACCAAATGGAAATTATAAAATTATAAAATAAATCTATTTTTTAATGTTTATTTATTTTGTGAGAGAGAGACAGGGTGAGCGGAGAAGAAGATAAGGGAGAGAGAAAAGGAAACACAGAATCTGAAGCAGGCTCTGGGCTCTGAGCTGTCAGCACAGAGCTTGATGTGGGGCTCGAACTCAGACCTCAAGATTATGACCTGAGCCAAAGTCAGATGCTTAACCCACTGAGGCATCCAGGTGCCCCGACAAAGTCAAACAGCCTTATTGCTGATGTGGAGAAAATCTGAGTGGTCTGGATAGAAGATCAGACCAGCCACAGCATTCCCTTAAACCAAAGCCTAATCCAGAGCAAGGCCCTAGAAGCAAGTTCTCCAGAAGTTCTAGCTAATATCATTAATGAAGGTGGCTACAGTCAACAACAGATTTGTAATGTAGACAGAACAGCCTTGTATTGGAAGAAGATGTCATTTAGGACTTTCATAGCTAGAAAGAAGTCAATGCCTGGCTTCAAGGCTTCAAAGGACATACTGACTTTCTTGTTAGGGGCTAAGGAGACTGATGTCTTGAAGTTTAACCCAGTGCTCATTTACATTTTTTTTCTTTTATTTTTTTAGTATAAAATAAAATTGGTTTCCCTACAACACCCAGTGCTCATCCCAACAGGTGCCCTCCTCAATGCCCATCACCCACTTTCCCCTCCCTCCTACCCCCCATCAACCCTCAGTTTATTCTCAGTTTTTAAGAGTGTCTTATGTTTTGGCTCCCTCCCTCTCTAACTTTTTTTTTCCCCTTCCCCTCCTTCTGTAGTCTTCTGTTAAGTTTCTCAGGATCAACATAAGAGTGAAAACATATGATATCTGTCTTTCTCTGAGTGACTTATTTCACTTAGCATAACACTCTCCAGTTCCATCCATGCTGCTACAAAAGGCCAGATTTCATCTTAAATGGAAAAAGGAAAATCTCTTGGATGAAGTGGCAGAGGAAGTTAAATGAGAAGAGTCAATGACCTTGAAAATAGACGAATGAAAATGATCTATGGAAATTCATCGATGAAAATGGTTGAATAAAAATAACATACAAGGGTGCCTGGGTGGCTCAGTTGGTTAAGCAGCTGACTCTTGATTTCAATTTAAGTCATGATCTCATGGTTTAGTGAGTTTGGGGGTGGGGCGAGGAGTGGTGGTGGAGAGCTCTGCACTGACAACACTGAGTCTGCTTGGGATTTTTTCTCTTCCCCTCTCCCTACCTCTCCCTGCTCAAGCTCATGGTCTCTTTCTCAAATAAATAAATAAATAAATAATCTTTGAATTTTTTTTCAAATTAAAAAAATAAGATAGAAAAAAATGAACAAATAATGAACAAATAGCCATGGTTCTGGAGGCCAGTAGAGAAGGTGTATCATGTGAGTAACTGAATCCCTCAAAGAAAAAAGAAAGAAAATGAGGTGAAAAAATAATAGTTGAAAATCACTTTCAAATACTGGAAGACATACATTTATAAATTCAAGAATTTCAGCAGAACTCACATGAGTTAAATTTGAAGAATACAACTCCTGGCCACAACTTAATCAAACTACTAAGAACCAAATATCAAGAGAAAGTTTCGTAAGCACTTTTTACTTCCTAGTAGCATATAACATAGAGGCATCACAATGTGATGGTTAAGCACCCTGACACTAAAATAAGACTGCATATGCTTAAGTTTTGTCTCTACCCCTTGACCAGTCTGGCTATGGCCAAAAATATATGTGTTAATTTTCAGGTCAAACCATAGACAAAAGCTTTACCTAAC
Source organism: Panthera leo (assembly GCF_018350215.1). Taxonomy (NCBI): domain Eukaryota; kingdom Metazoa; phylum Chordata; class Mammalia; order Carnivora; family Felidae; genus Panthera; species Panthera leo. Next base: position 91,495,484 of record NC_056682.1, on the reverse strand, counting down.
AGGCCTTGCGGCAGAGGTTGGAGTAGGACTGACTCCATTTCCCACCCCCTCCTCTTCCATTCAATACATTGCTAATGCAGTGCCCCCTCTGGAGGGAGTTGCCATCAAGGACTCAAGCCCTATGGCCAAGGATGCTCTTCATTTTGCATTCTGGGCACCTTCATGCTTAGATTCTTTTATCTTAAGGATTTCAGCCAAGATCTTCTTCATGCACCTTGGGGAGGTCTCTTTATGTGTTATTGGAATGGGAAGGGGAGGGAATCTTAAGACACTTTCCCCCAAATCTCTGTACCCAGTATTTTTCCACTTCTAGTTCTCTTTTTCTTCCTCCTGGCTCCTGAGTCCATAACAATGCAGAAACCTTTTGTTAAGAGCTCCCTTGGCAATGGCTTTCAGGTCTGTGTTGATTCACCCGATTCTCTACTGGCACTCTGTTCCGTGTAGGAAAATGGAACAGAAGGAGTTGGTGCTTTCTCTCATTTAGCTTCTTGTTTACACTATAACAGAATGGAAGCCTTGATGCTTCTATTTTGACATGTTTCATTAATCAGCTACTCTGACACCTGGCAGATTGACTGTCTAGCTCAAAGGAGTTCCTGACAAGTTGGTTCAGTGAGCAGGGTAGTTGATTAAGCACAAAGTCATTGGGAGGAGCAAACAGCTTTAACATCCTGTGGAGCACTTCTGTGATTCTACTGGAGCCCACATGGGTGCTACTTGATCATTTGTAGAGTCTGAGGGTTCCTCATGCCCTTTACCAATGTGTCCCAGAAAGTACCAGAGTAGCCATGGGCACTTTGCCAGCCATGTCATTTAGTCACAAGGAGTGCAACAGCAGCACAGCATTCTTGGAGTATGCTAGCATATTGTTGATAAAAGTGTTTTTTTTTTTCTTTTTGCTTCCAAAGAGGATGTCTTTCTGTCCAGACCTCTAACTTCCAGAAATAAATCTGACTAGAGGTTAAGCTCCTGTCCCTTTGTCCACAGGAAGAACCGGAGACCCTGTGCCAAGGTTACAGTTAAATAGGGAGATGAAATAAAATTTTATTTCTTGGATCTTTTAGATCATTGTGTACAGGTGACAAAATAAGGGCAAAAAAAATAACACTTTCTGGTTTGGGGGCTAAAACCACCACCACCTGAACCTTAGCCAAGCCTGACTGTGGGGGAGTCTCCTTGTGTTCCTACAAACCTCTACGTGCATGGCCCTGGTTGCTGAATGTATGATTGCTGTTGATGTGTCCATGTATACCTCTGATAGCATTTACCCCTACATTTTTCTTCTGGTAACTGTAAAGAAATGGACACATTATATTGAAGGTCATTAATGCTATGACTTCTAAAGAAAAACAATTAGAATTACATTTGAAATTTGAAATCAGGAGACTTTAGGATTAATATTGCTTTGCGATAACCATTCATGTTATGTCCACACAGTATTTGCTTCCTCAATAACTCAACATATACTTATTGATCACCTATGATGTTTTAAGCATGGTAGTGCAGACTCCGTCTCTCCTGTCATACAGATTAATTTTGAAAATGAACATCAAGAAAAGAAGCTCCAAATAAATAAAATTTGAAAGATGTCAGAAAGAAACACTGGGGATAACAAGATACGTTATATCCGAGAGCTTAATCTACTTGGTTACTACTTAATCAATTTATTCATAAAACCAAGCTAGGACAATTAGATTCCACTCACTTTGATAGATATTATGGTTAAAATAGTGAACAGATCCAATATATAGCTGCTTACTGAGCTTAGCATATTACATTTAGCAACCAGACAAAAAACCAAAATGTGTAGTAAATGCTAAGAACTTCTCGTGATGTTATGAGTATAAAATAAGTGTATGAAAAAATAAGGGAAAGAGAGAATATATGGTGAGGAAAAGATGAGAAAGTAGAGGTTTAAATAAATGCAAGCATGTTCTAAGTCAAGTGGAGGTAAAACAAATAGAAAGAGTCTGAGTTGGTGACTGATGTATCAAGGGTAAGGTGAGTCATGTGACAGAGCAGAGAAGCCAGGGAGAATACAGGGAGGAATCAGCAGAGAAAAAGGCTGATAGAATTAGTTAAAGCTCAGATGTATAAGTCCTTTTAGTTCATGTTCCAGATTTTAATCTTTATTCTCGGAGTAATGTGAAGCCATTAGTATGTCTGGCACCCAAAATGAAAGATTTGATTTTTGTGTTTGGAAAACTGCACACTGGTTTCCATGTAGAAGACTGGAGAAGGACCATGGTAGTGTCGGATGGTTAACCGGGAATCCAAGTGTGAGTCTTTAGAAAAGGTCTGCATCTAGCCTGGACATGTAAATATTTAAGTCTTCTGTACTATAGATGGCAAGTAAAGCCAGGTGCATTTATCGTATTGTCTATGGTGGAACTATAGAATAAGAATAAAATAAAGTAAATCTATCACCAAACCTTCAAGGACAAATGCCGTATGCGTGTATGTGAATGTGCGGCAATAGCATGCATGTATATGTGGGGCTGTGTATTCAAGCGGCAAAAAGAAACTCAGAAAAACATGGATAATCATTAAACTTTGAAATCTATGGCCGAAATAACTCTGCCTTATAGACTAGAAGATATTTTTTCCCCTAACTACAACTAATATGGGGCTCCTGAACCCAAACAAGAACAACAACCATAAAATTGGCACTAGGCAGATTTTGACTTCTGAAAATACCAGTAGTAACACACATAGTGGTTTAGACAAGATTTTGAATCAATTGCACCGCTCCGGTTTCAAAAACACGATTTCTGTCCCAGCAAATCAGGCAGTCATTATTTCTATGGGCAGTGCAAGCTGCGTTATGAGGCTAAAGTCATTTCCATCCACACTTCCATTGCTGACCAATCTCTAACTCCACTTTTGCTTTAAAAATTAGTTTAAATCTTCAATTAGTTTTGTAAGGTTGTGACTCAAAGATGAGTATCAGTGGCCCACTGAGACCAGGGATAGTAGCACATCATTGGGGCAGGAAAAATGCCTAGTACACTGAATAATGGGCTCTACAGTTTTTAATGCATCACTTCTAGTAAACATAAAAATAAACACTGCCTGAAATTAACAAAAGACAAATCTTCTCCTCATGGTTAAATACATTTGAGAGTGGGAAAGCATGTTTTCAGGCTAGAAAGTGGGATCACCCCAGATAAATGCCTAGGAGATGCCAACATTTGATCAAAGAGTTTTTATACCTCTTTACAATTAGTTTCAAGTCTAAAGCAGAAAGCTCATCCCTAGCCATGTGTGACATGAGAAGTTCAAAGAGAAAACATAAACTACCTATTGGCAAATAAGCCTATAAAAATCTTAGCAAGTTAAAGATGAGTTAGCATACACACATGCATAAAACATTGCAGGATTAATGAAAAAATAAAACGTTTTACTTCAGAAAAGAAGTGGACACATTCTGTGAAGAATCCAATAAGAAATATTATGAAATTATTTATTAGAGAACACTAAAAACAGCTTAAAGTTTCTGTTTATATATTATTAACCAAATATAAGAAAATAAATATGAATTAGAGGTTGAGAAGTTAAATGAGGCATATAGCCATAAAATAAATGAAAGTGTTATAAATCTGTAAAAAAAAAAAGGTAAGAAGTGGCAAAAACTCAAAAGTTATTCAAGAAAAAGCAGATACACTAAAATTTTAAAAATAATTTGAAACCCTGCTCTTCAAATATTGAGGATTCTCTCATTGCCATTCGTATTCCAGAGTCTGACTACAATATGATTATGAAATGCATAATGTAATGAGAAAATCACTGCCAATAAAGAATGTTTCAGTGAAACTGTTTTTAAAGAATAAGGTTAAATTAAAAATATTTCCAGGAAATGTAATCTGATAGAGTTTACCACAAACACATCTGCTCTAAATGATATTCGTAAGGAAGTATTCTAGTAAGAAGAAAAATCATCCCAGAAGAAAGTCTGAGTAGCAAAAGAGTATGGTCATCAAAAAAAAAAAAAAAAAAAAAAAAAAACCACACATTTTAGAAAACACCTATAATTTTATACATGAATATAAGCAGACACACACCATATAAAATGATACATATAATGTAGGAATCATTTGATAAAAAAGAGAGGAAGCTTAAATATCAGAAAATGTAATGTCAGTCAATAGGGAAGTAATCAGAGTTATTATGTTTTAATCACTTAAAAACAGTAATAGACTGAATAATTTCTAAATAAGTGGAAAATAAAAAATGAACTGAACAAAATATAGCAAGCCAAATGAAGGCAAAAGGAAAGATAAACAAGAAGAATCTGGAAATATAAGTACATAAATTCAATTGACAAAATCAGAGTTTAAAAAACCATAATTATTTGGAAATTACTTCTAAATAAGTCATGCATCAAAAAATCATAAAAGTCTGAAAAATTTTAGAGCTAAACAATTATAAGCTATTCCATATTTAACTGGAAAGAATGAAACTAAAATACTACTTAGAAATATTTAGTATTGAATGGCTATATCCCAAAAGAGGAGAAGCTAATATTTACTTAAGTCTACCATTCGGGTGTTAAAAAAAACATAAAAACAAACAACAAATAGAAAAAAAAAAAGAAACTAATGAATAGGAGTACATGACAGTAGATTAATTCATTTGAATTTAAGAATATAATGAAGAGACCATCAAAGCCAATACATTTTCTTTGAAGTAGGCCATAAAAATCAGTAAATATCTGGCAAATTTGATCTAAATATGAGAAAAGGCACAAATAAACAATATTAGTTGGGAGGTAAAAACTTACCCCAGAGAAAATTAACACCTGCACTATTCTATAGTTATTAAAAATAATTAACCAATAGTTTAAAAGTTTCCCAAGTTTAGCAGAAAGATTGAAAATATTTATAAAAATTCTGAAGAAACAGATTGCAGGCATACCTCAGTGATATGTAGATTCACTTTGAGACCACTGCAACACTGCAATAACGTGAATATCTCAGTAAGCAAATCAAAAGCATTTTTGGTTTCCTAGTATATATCAAAGTTATATTTATACTGTATTATAAATTAGTAGCCCACTATTATTATTAGCCTATTAAGTGTGCAATTGCATTATGCCAAAAAAACCCAAAATGAATGTACATACCTTAGCTAAAATACATTCATTGTTAAAGAAAAATCCAACAATCATCTGAGTTTTTGTTGTGGAAAGTCTTGCCTCGATGCTGATGGCTGCTGACTGATGAGGGGGGTGCTTGCTGGAGGTTGGGGTGACTGGAAACTTCTTAAAATAAGACAACAGTGAAGTTTGCCATATCAATTGATTCTTCACAATTGATTTCTCTGTAGCATGCTGTCCTATTTCATAGCACTTTATTTATAGTAGAACTTGTTTCAAAATTGGAGTCCATCGTCTCAAATCCTGCCTCTGCTTATCAACTAAGATTATGTAATATTCCATATCCTTTGTTACCATTTCAATAACCTTCATAGCATCTTCACCAGTTTCCATCACCAGTTGCTTTACTCATCCATAAGAAGCAACCCTCATCTATTAAATTTTTATCATAACATTGCAGATCCTAAAGTTATATCTTTAGGATCGGCTTCTAATTTCAGTTGTCTTGCCAGTTCTACCTCATCTGTAGTTACTTCCTCCACTGAGGTCTTGAACCCCTCAAAGTCTCCCATGAGGATTTAAATCAGCTTCTTCCAACCCCCTGTGAATATTAATATTTTGACTGCTTTTCATGAATCACAAATGTTCTTAATGACATCTAAAATGGTTGAATCTGGGGCCCTTGGGGGACTCAGTTGGTTAAGCATCCAACTCTTGACTTCGGTTCAAGTCATGATCTCATGGTTCAAAGGTTCAAGCCCCACATCAGGCTTCATGCTGATAGTGTGGAGACTGGTTTGGATTCTCTCTCTCCTCTATCTGTGCCCCCACCCCCCACAAATAAATAAATAAACAAACAAACAAACAAACTTAAAAATAAATAAAATACTTGAATCTTTTCCAGAAGTCTTTAAATTTACTTTACTCACATCCATTACAGGAACTACTATGGCATCTGTATTATAGCTATATATGAAATGTATTTCTGTTTTATATAATTTTATATAATATTTCTGTTTCTTAAATAATAGGACTTAAAAGTCCAAAACGATCCATGGGCTGCAGAATGAAGGTTGTATTAATAGGTATAAACAACATTTACATTGTTGTACATTTCCATCAGAGATCTTGGGTGACCATGAGCATTGTCAATGAACAGTATTATTCTCAAGGATTTTTGTTTGTTTTTTGAGCATTAGGTCTTAAGAATGGACTTAAAATATTCAGTAAACCATGTTGTAAACATATGTGCTGTCATCCAGGTATCGTTGTGCCACTTGGAAAGCATAGGCAGATTAGATTTAGCATAAATCTTAAGGGCTGTAGCATTTTCAGAATGGTAAATGAGTATTGACTTCAACTTAAAGTCACCAGCTGCAATGGCTCCTAACAAGAGAATCGGCCTATCCTATGAAGCTCTGAAGTGAGGCATTGACAACTTTGCTCCAGCTAGGAGAGTCCTAGATCATGCATCCTTCCAATAGAAGGCTTTTTTTGGGGGGGGGGGTCTACATTGAAAGTCTGTTGTTCATTGTAGCCACCTTCATCAATGATCTTAGCTAGATCTTCTGGAGAACTTGCTGCAACTTCTACATCCGCACTTGCTGCTTCGCTTTGCACATTGATATCATAGAGATGGGTTCTTTTCTTACACTTCATGAACCAATGTCTAGGAGCTTCAAAGTTATCTTCTGGAGCTTCCTCACTGATTTCAGTCTTCATAGATTTGAAGAGACTTTGAGCCTTGGTTGGACTAGGTTATGGCATACGGGAACATTGTGACTAGTTTAAAGTTCTATCCAGACCACTAAAACTTTCTCCATGTCAGCAATAAGGCTGCTTTGTTTTCTTATTCTTGTGTTTGCTGGGTTAGCACTTTTTTATTTCCTTCAAAGAAATTTTTCCTTTATATTCACAACTTGGCAATTTAGCACAATGTCCTAGCGTTTGGCTTATCTTGGCTTTTGACATGCTTTCTTCACTAAGCTTAATCATTTCTAGCTTCTGGTTTAAAGTCAGGGACATGTGCTCTTTCTTTCAATTGAACACTTAAGGCTATTGAAAGGTTATTAATTGTCAGAATTTTAATATTACTGTATCCTAGAGAATAAGAAGACCTGGGAGAGGGAAAGAAATGGGGAACAGCAAGTTGGTGGAACAGTAGCAATATGCACAATATCAATTAAGTTTGCTGTCTTATATGGGTACGGCTTATGGTGCCCCTCCCTCAAAATTATAACGGTAACATCAAAACTTACTGATCTTTGATTACTGATCACAGATCACCATAACAAATATAATAGTAATGTAAAAGTTTGAAATAATACTGTGAGAATAACCAAATATGACACAGAAACAAGAAGAGAACAAATACTATTGGAAAAACAACACCATTAGCCTAATAGCCTTGTTCAACACAGGGTCGCTACAGTCTTCAATTTGTAAAAAAAAAAAAAAAAAAACAGCAACATCTGCAAAGTGCAATAAAACAAATGCAATCAAGCACATTATGTTTATGTATAGTTTTTACAAAATTCCCCTTAAAGAATTTTTTAAGTGACATCTTCCATAGTGATTATCAGTTATGAGCCTAATTCCAAAACCCAATAAAGATTAAAAAAAAGGAAGGAAAATTGTAGGCCAATCTCTCATATATAAATATGAATATAAAAATCTGTAATAAAATGCTAGAAAACTGAATTCATCAGTGTATATTAAAAAATAATGCCTGTTAGCCAAGAATGTGTATCCTGCAGTAGCATAAGCAAGATTTTTCAAAGAGAAGGTGATGTGGAAAATTCCTGTGTCCTGGAAAGTTTTAGTCCTGCTGGAGGTGCTCCTGAATGCTCAGGAAGTGAATGTCAAGGGGGAATGTCTGTTCCTAGGCCCAGAGCATAGGCAGTGGCATTGCCTGCTTGAGGCAGGATTGGGACGTTAGCTAACAACCCAAAGCACATTTCCACAAGTTCCCATGACCTTTAGTCACATTGCTGCTAGGCCTTGCCCCTTTTTGGGTTTCTTCTCCAGAACTAATCACTAGGTTCCAGTCCTGAAACAGATCCAAACTTTTGAAACTTTCTTTTTCTTCTACTCACTGACTTCAATTCATTACAGGGGAAACCCATCCTTTCCTCACTTTATCCACCCCAAAGTCTCTCTTTTTTTTTCTGTCCCTTCATCAACCCCAACATTGTGTTTTTTTCACCATTCTCTATAATGTCTCAAAACTTAAATGATTAGCCATGACAATTTTAAGTAGAACGTTTCTCCAAAGCAAGAAGTTTATTTTTTAAAATTTTTTTAATGTTTATTTATTTTTGAGAGAGAGAGAGAGAGAGCACAAGCAGGGGAGGAACAGAGAGAGAAGGAGACATAGAATCTGAAACAGGCTCCAGGCTCGGAGCTGTCAGCACAGAGTCTGACGCGGGGCTGGAACTCACAGACTATGAGATCATGACCTGAGCGGAAGTTGAATGCCCAACCTACTGAGCCACCCAGGCGCCCCACAAGAAATTTAATTTTAATTGGAAAACCTTCCCAGAAGATAAAAAGGTATATATCGGGATGTCATTCTTTTAATATAAAAATATGAAAAAGTGAGTTTCCGTATTAAAAGAAAGCTAAATCCTTTGACATGCCTTGTAAACACGGTTTCATGCACATTAATTTCTTATAATATATACAGTTTGAAACAACTTCTTGCCATTTGAATAAAGCATCTTTTCTCTACAACATGAGTCACGTTATGTTTAGAAAACGTAAGGTTCTAATCTGTTACTACCCAATAAACATTTCCTAGTGACAATTTATTTCCAGACAGATGAGTACACAATATAAAACTAGCTCTTTTTTTTTTAAGATAATTGTGTATCTACAAACAAACAGAAAGTAGAGCGATTTCCACAAAATAATAGAGGAGTTTTTAATCTGAATTGCCATGGAAAACCAAAGAGCAAGTGTTTATTTTATTCACCACCAGGAACACTTAAATAAACTCAAAGCCTCTCTATGAGGCCTATGTTGTCTGATTCAAGAGTTTTAAAAGTTTGGGGATATTTCATGCTATGATTTGACTGAATTATTCAATTAATATACTATTATAAATGTGAAAATGAAATATTTCTAATAATGTATGGAAATAAAGTATTCGGACTGCCTAGTATTTAATTTCCTAAATTCCAAATAAATTATTAATTAAGATCTAGATGCTGTCTGAATATATATGTGCAATTATTTATTAAAGCTATAAACTTGTTTTCAAGATAGTGGGTACTGAGTCTTTATTTAGAGAATTACTTCTTTCTTATTTTGGTTATATGTACAATATCTCCTTTATTAAAGTAACTCTGTAACATAGTTCTCTATATACACCTATGGAATTTTTGGTTAGCCATGTTTAGCTAAATGTATAGTGTTTAGATAATAGAAATCTAATGTTTTAAAAAATAAGTTTTCATTTTTAGAGGAGTGTGTGTGTGTGTGTGTGTGTGTGTGTATACCTATATATATATGTGTGTGTGTATATATATATATACACCTGTATATATACATATATATATATACGTATATATATATATATACACCTATATATACACCTATATATAGGTGTATATATATATATACACCTATTGCTTCACTGAACTCCTTTACCTCAGGAAGAAAATGGTAGGGTAGGTAGTAATGTTTTGCACATAGTTTCTAAGGAATAAGAGAATAGCTCTTAAAATTCATCGACTCTTTCCCCATAAGCATAACCTTTACTAAAATATTTAAAACATCTTTTAGAAAATACTTATATAACCATTAGTTTTAAATTACACATGCTTGCTGTTATTTTAATTTTAATATATTAAAATTCATTTCCCCCCAAAACAGAGTTATATCGTTATCATTTTAGTCATATTAAGTGAAAATATTTAAATTTATGTTCATAAAATGAAAAATGAGATATTTTCCAACCAAGAATAGATTCCACAGAATTGTAAGAAAAAGAGTTAGACAGGTACAGATAAAAAGCAAAACTGCTAAAGGCGTTTTGCTTCAAGTAGACAGAGCAGCGAGATCTTGATGGCGGCTATCCATGAATTTTAAAGGAAGTGAACAAGAAAACCAGTGAACCTTTAACTGACATTTTTTAAAGTTCACTAGACTTGGGAGAGATTCTAGAGGATTTGAAAGCAGCAAACATGACTATGTTATTTCAAAAGGGTCAAGATAGAAGCAAAAAAAATATTATGAGAGCAGCAAGTTGAGAAAGTCGAACTAAAGCTGCGTGCTGAAAGAATATTTGAAAAAATATTTTTATTTAAGATAATCAACACAAATACACTCAATGGATAATGGGTTTAAGTAATATAAATAGCACACATAAGAAAATATAGGTTTAAATTTGAAGTCAATGTTGATATTGAAACAAACCTTGCATAATCACAAGCACAGAAGAAAAGGAAAGTAAACTGTTCTAGTATTTGAAATGTTTTGAGGGGGGATAAAAAGAACATGCTTTAAATTTAGAGAACATTGATTTAGGATAGTACCTAATCTAGAAACAATTAAATTGCAAAGTGCAAAATCTCACTCAAATGGGTTAGCATAAAGGAGAATGTATATGAATGTACCAGAGGATCTCGTAGGACCTAATTTTAGGAACATCTTCACACAGCCATGTACAATGACTGTCTGGGTCTATTTTCTCTATTAAACCATCCTCTCCCTTCTCTCTCTGCCCTCTCCCTTCTGCCTGTCAGCTCTTGATCTTTAAGGTATTTGTGTTTATTCTCTTACAGAGCAAAGTATATTTGGTTATCACAGTCCAGTTCTGGCCATGACTCATCATGAATTTCTCTTAAATCCAAGGGCTGCCACTATCTATCTTAGCCACAGGCTTCTTAATTTACATTTTAGAGAAAATCAGTTGGCTTAGGTTGGTTGAAGTGCCCACACCTAAGTCAGTAAGCTATGCTCAGAAAATCCCAGATTACCTGGTCTATTAGCACCATATCTTAATTAGAGCCTGCTGTAGTATGCTTCCAATAAAGGGTTAGAATTTTCTGGATCATCAGTTTAGAAGAAATTGTTCAAAGATTTTAGAGATTTTGTTCAAGATGCAGATTATAAGGATATAAGTCCTATACGTTGTGTTAGAGAGTAGGAGTATCTCTAGGGTTCTTATTCTGGTTTTCATTTTTGTCCAATAAGGAAGAAGTAGATATTGACAAATTTATAGAAGGGCAATGATTAACACAATGAGATTGGTATTTCAGAAAGTTTTCTGTTATTAATATTGATATCTTTCAAAATGAACATAATAGATGTTTTAGAAAAGGAGAACAAGACAGTTATAAGTTTTTCTGCATTCTAGTTGCAATATTACTAGGTTCTTAAGTAGGAAATGGGCAACTGGGGTGGCAAGGAGACATTGGTCATGAAAGAGGTGTAGGACTTAGGGAATTAATGGGACTTGGCAAAAAATTGAGGTAGAGAGGGAAGTGTAGGATAGTACTCATATTTCTAACATGGGGGACTGGGGTGAAATTGCAAATCACTACCATCCTGAAGACTGAAGAAGTAGAATGTTCAGTGCGTGACTACCTAGGGAGGGAGGCTGGGGGGAGGCAGTCATCGGAGTTTTGTGTCCATACAGGGGACAGATGAGACAAAGTAAAGCCAGAGCAGTGTGTGCTGAACACCACACACACCGAACACAGTAGTTGCTCAGCCAAGGAGAAAACAAGATATGATGAAAACACCATACCCTGAAAACAGCAGAAGAGTTTTTCCTTGAGATGAAATGCTTAGATTACCGAAGAATGTTGAGCCCACCCTTACCCCTTACCTCCCCCTGTGCCATCTTCCTGAGTTTGCTGACGTATATGCATAGGCGGTCACATAGAGTCATGGTATATTTCCCATGATTTATGAACTTATTTTTCTGCTTTCGTTTCCACATACTATTGTTCACTACCCAACAATACGAGAGAACTACCCAGGTGGGGGCCGCACCCGGCCCTTTCTTGCTTACAGGAGCTTTTCTTGGTGCAGTCACTCCGGGCCTCCTGTTCTAAACCACTTGGACCCTGAGTAATCCTTTCAGTCTTGCATCCCACCGAGCAGCATGGTGGAGTTTTGTTCAAACAATGGAAACTGTCATTTTTAAAGAAAAAGTTGAAATTATTGGAATATTAGGTCAAGATCAATGAGGTCTACAGAACTAGGCTCAGAAAATTGGCAGAAGCCTTGAAATCTCAGACAGTGAGAGTGCCATGAAGGGCCCTAGGCGAGAATGTACCACTGTGGGCATGCCTACTGGTAGCCTCCGGTACCATCACAGCCTCCTACACCATTAACAATTTCCAATTTTTAACCTGAAAGTCCCTGATGTTCCCTACGGAGCCACGTCTCAGATGAGAGGTAACTAACCAACAAACCTTACGTCACCTGTTGTAGTGTAGCAGGAATCTCGCGCAAAGGGTCCTGACACCAAGGCTTTTCGTTCCAGGAAGCAACTTTATTTGTGCCAGTGTGGCTCAGTTGGCACCCCAAGAACTGAGCCCCAAATGCCACATGGGGTAGTTTGTTATACATTTTCTACTTCTTTGTCTCCCATATATGGTAACACACAAACAGTCTGATTAGGTGGTCTCATGTTACAAGGTCCTTAGAGATGTTACCTATGCCTATAGCCAGGGTGTCTTGAGGTTTGTTTT